>NW_020216801.1:0-12267 GCF_003070985.1 Temnothorax curvispinosus | reverse complement strand
TTATTAAAAAAATATAATTTTGGTGTTGTTTTAGGCTCCACCTCATAGTGGTTCAACTTATTTTAATTACAAGGGTACCCATAGCATTGTTCTCCTAGCAATCGCAGATGCAAATTATTGTTTTACAGCAGTAGATATTGGAGCTGAAGGTAGAAGAAGTGACGGAGGCATTTTTGCGGAAAGTAAAATTGGACATCATCTCATCAATAATACATATAACTTACCTCCGCCGAGATCAATTGTAGAAAATGGTTCACAATTGCCGTTCGTTTTAGTGGGTGATGAAGCTTTCGCCTTAACATCTTTTATGATGCGACTTATCCACGTGCGAACGATTTAAATTTACGACAGAAAGTATTCAACTATCGACTTAGCCGAGCTCGTAGAATTGTGGAATGTGCTTTTGGCATTTTTACGGCACGTTGGAGAATTTTTCGACGACCTCTGTCGACAAATGTAAACAATGCAATTGCAATAGTAAAAGCAACAGTTTGTCTGCATAATTTTTTAATGCAAAAAGATCTCGCAGTTTTCGCTGAAAAAAGACAATATATGTCTTTATCACTTTCAGATCATGTAAATGTATATAATAGTGCTTTCCAAGCATTACATTGTTTTGATAATAATACAGAAAGAAATAATGTAATTCAAAGTGCAGTGAACATTCGAGATGCATTCAAAGAATTTTTTTGTACTGCTGGAGCCATAGAACAACAATGGGAGAAGGCATTACACAATGATTTTTAAAAATTAATTTATATATTATTTTATAATGTCTACAATATTTTTTTGTAAAACTAAGTATAATATACGATATAACAGATATTCTCTTAGTTATTTAATAGTCCCAATCTTTCCTCCGTTTCACGCAGTTTTATTAAGAACTTCAACTCTAACTGTGATCTTTCCCTGTAGGGAAGTCGACGCATTCCTTCTGCCAGTCGTAACATGAATCCATCAATAGGATTGGGTTGAACATTTGTGTTTAAGGTCTGTAAAAAAGCTCTATCTACTTCGTCGATGTTACTTGAATGTTGTCTTTCTGAAACCAAACGGTAGATTAAATTATTAAAAACTAATAATTATTAAAAACTAAACTCTAATATACTCATATTTTAATGTGTGTGTATATCTATTTCAAACACAAACTTCGTAAAGCTGAAGTCGCTACAGACAATTCAGAGATACTCGGTGATGGCGTTGAAGGTGGCCTGTTTTCTGAATCTGTGCAATCGTTGCTGTTATTCATAGGTGAATTTGAAAAGGAAGGTAAAGGAGCCGTTGAAGGTGGCCTGTTTTCTGAATCTGTGCAATCGTTGCTGTTATTCATAGGTGAATTTGAAAAGGAAGGTAAAGGAGCAAAAAGGTTATTCGTTACTTGAGCTGTCTTTCCTGTTTGGAAATCTTGAAGATGTACATGTTCTGAAAAAAATTAAAAATAAATTTAGTTGTTATTTGACATGTTATTTAACACGATATAACTTCAATATAACTCACTCTTTATATTCTAATGTATCATTAAGAAAATTCATTGCATCGTAATAGCGAAAAGATGGTTTATTTCTTTCATTTATAGAAGTACCTGCAGCACCACTTCTTTTTTCAATGCTTTGTATTTTCTTAAAATTTCTCCTAGCTTTTGTATAACAATCTCTTAAATATTGCCATTTTTTTCGGCGTCAATAGGTGAATATGCTCCTAAAATATTAATTTAAAAAACATGTTTATAAAAAGAATGTAATGATAATGTTGAATCATAAGTTTACCTCCTAGACAATTGCTGACTTCCTGCCATAGATCTTTTTTCTTTAACTTAGTTCTTTCTTGAAGTGGTAGACGAGGATCATACAAGGCTGGTCGTTGTTGAACTATACTTATCAGCTCTTCATCTACTTCTTGTGGTTCTGAAGCATTATTTTCATTCTCTGTTACATCATTTAGGCTTTCATCCCCTGTTGTCTCCATCAAATTGATATCTAAACAATAAGAATGAAAACTCACTTATTGATCGTAACGAAAATTTCGTACTGTTTCGTACATTGCGTAAAAATATTATATATAATACTACATAAATACTACATACAAAATGTTTCATACCTGTCATAACAATTTTTCCAGCCTCATCCACGCTAAAAACCTGACATGCAGCGTCGAAAAGACCAAAACAAGAATGTTTCAAAATATTATCCATTTTCAGCAACCATCTGCAGTAACCACATTTTGCTGTCTAATAATAAATAAATGACATTACAAAATATAATGTATTTTTATTATATATTGTCTTTAACAAATTGAAACCACTATAAGCATATTGTATATGTATGTTGGGCTAGAAATGTATGCTAGACTGTCAATATATATCAACATTATAACCTAATATAACATAACTTAACATACATATCTCATAATTACAATACTTACAGCAGATGACATCATATTCCCCTTTTTCCGATCAAAATAAATACAACTTATCACCACTCTTTAACCACCAGTGACCGCCAGATATTTGAATTACGTACATGCACGTGCACATGTATGAATTCCGTTCCGAAAAATGATCGCCATGGGGAACCCAGATGTGAAGACACGCAACGGAATCATTCTGATTGGTTAGCTCCCTACCATCCCACCTTTCCGATTCCGTTTTCCGATAATTCCGACGTCCATGGGACAGCACCCTTAATCTCATGAATCCGTTTCCTAGTTTTTTTTCTGCAAAAAGTTATATACAGGATGTCCCAAATGTAACCGATAAATTGCGGGAGCATATTCTAGTCGAGAGAAGAAAAAAATGTTATATGAAGTTTGGCTAGAAATCCTTTATTACAAAGTGTTCAGGATTGCAAGCACCGCGATCAATTACCGCGATCGATACCGCTACCGCCATCCCTGAACCGCCCCTTGAACAAGGCGACTTCCCCGCGTTATCCCTGACCGCTCGGTCTCTCACGTAGCGCTATCGATCCGGACACGCGAGGATTCCGTGATCCTGCGAAACGCGCCGATTGGCCCAGTTCATTGTCGCGTCACCGAATGCTCCGGAAACGGGCCCGCGAGAGCGCTGGTCCCTTCAGTAGAAGCTTATCGAACGACTCAAGCGGTACTCCAGCTAGTTTGCCACCGTAGTTAGTAAAGCTCTACTCCGGTTCACGCGGATTTACGCCCCGTCGTGTATCTGTGCCGCAATTATCGCGCCGCCAGTGCATTTTCGTGCAAGGGTCTCGACGGCACTCGCAACCGCGCCGTTTACGCGCGATCGCTCCCGCTCTCACGGTGCGGCGACGAACACTTACGCCTCTGAGCGTCAGCATCTTCACCCTCGCAGCAAGCGAGGAGTGAATGTTACCTAAACTCAAGTGCGCGTCTCCGCGTGACAGATTTGCGCTCCAAGTGCGCTCGCCGCCGTGCGTACTCGCACGCTTTAAACACGTGCCCGTCGCACATACTAGCCGCGCCTCAAACTGTAAAGGCCACCGGCTACCTGTATATATTTAATAAAACTGTGCTGTACACCATCGAGAGAGAAAAACAATATCCGCTCATTTTCCGCACTCCGGATCCCTGTCGGGGTCGACCGGCCTGCCTTGCTCCAATTGGCGAACCGGAGTTACGCCCGGCCAAGAATCTCGCCAACACAAAGTTATAAAAAAGGATTAAACATGAAATAGAACATGAAATAGGCAACAACGGATTTTCCATTGCGCAGCATTTCTAATTAAACCTTGCAACCGCACCCTTCAGCGCAGCCACGGGAGCCAAACGCACCATCTACCGTGCGCATCACGGTGGACCCATGGGTCCTCGTGGAGAGAGTACCGGAGCCGGCGATGACCGGGCCAGCTGAGAACGAGCCCGACGAGACCGCCAAGTAGGCGACCGGAGGTAACGACCGGCCGTCGGAGATAACGACCGTGATAGCGACACGCGACAATAAGTTTGACGCGAGAAATTACATGTATATTATCGATGAGACACCGCGGTCAGCGTTAAAATTAAGATTATGGGAAAAATAAAGATTTCAATGGTGATGGGTTAATAGTATAAGTATTAGTATTCTAAGTATGCGCGTAGTAATTAAGCGAAATAATTTGCGACGATAATGCATCGAAGGGGTCGCGAACAGGATGAACACGCGTCCCGCGAGTCGATGGGAGAACTGGTTCGAGAAAATGCGAGCGCGGAGATCCCGTGTCGGAATTCGCGAAACCACAGCAGTCAGGCGCAAATCAGATGACCATGAGGTCCGCGGAACGATAACTTCACTGACCTGAGAACTAGCGAACCGAGACCGGTTGACGGGAATTGGCAACGCGAACGCATTGAAAAAGTCGCGAACAAGACAACCAAGAAGTCCGCGAGGCGATCGGAGCACCGGCTCAGGAACTAGCAAACCAAGACACTTCCACAGGAAATTGCGGCGCGAATACGTAAAGGGGAACCCGAATAGGACGACCATGAAGTTCGCGAAGTGATAGGATCACCAGGTCCGGAATACGCGAGCCGGAGCATTTCCCCAGGAAGTAGCAACGGGAATGCGTTAAAGGGAGCCTAAACAACACAGGCACATGGTCCGCGACAAAGTCCGATCGCGGAAACGGAAACTAGCAAGTCCATCGTTGTCTATCGGCGATCCATCGAAGGCAGGAACCTGAAACATAAAAGAATGGTTAATACTGATATTGTAGTCTAATATTAGAGGTGAAACCGAGTGGCGACCGGACAGTAGATCAACATATTTCGAATCCGAGCCGTCACTTAGCCGTGTCCGGTTACAACCTAACCAAACTTCATATAAATTACATTTACCTATTTCCATTACGTTCCTCATCTTCCATTAACGCTAACAATAACAATTTATCTTCGTCCGAAGAATACGTGTCTTTCATGTTGCAAAACAAGTAAAAGTATCTACTGATTTGCCGCGTAAATACCGCTTTGGTTTGACTGAATAGGCGATATCCCGCTACTGCACTATTACCGCTACCGCTACGGCTACCGCATACCGCGTTGGTTTGAGGAGACCTTAACTGACGGAACGCGGTATTTACGCGCCGAAAGATACTTGGTGCGGTATGACAAGCAAGACGGGACGCGGTAATACGCGTCGCGTCGCGGTGGTACGGTAGGAACGGCCGGTCAAGTGCAGGAGGTCGGGATTTCGATGGCGAGAGAACTCGCTACGAGGCCAAACGTGCTCGACCCCGCTTAGCCGTTTGCCAACGGGAGTTTGGTTGACGGATGTCGGGGACAACCGAGAGCTCTCGGTCGAGGCACAGAGCGCTGGATTTCGTTGGTGTGTCGCCCTAGGACTTAGGTAGCTTCGTTGGGAACAGCGGAACGTTGGTGCGGAGACGAAGTGTCTTTTTTCGCCAGAACGCCGGTTTTTATATCCCGGCGCGGCGGGTTTGATGGAAGGGAGGCCGATCCTCAGGCGGGCCGCGTAGTGATACGGGTACGTACGCTCGTCTTCGGCGCGGATCGGCTCCCGTCGAGACTCGGCGGGCTCGCGCAAGGGGAGGTACCGGTGCCGCGTTTTTGCTCGCGCACACGATACTTTGGAATAATGTAAAATAGGTGGACGCACCGCGCTTTATCCTCGCCCGACGGAGGATCGGTCGGGCGGCATCCGGCGGGTGTTTGCCAGGGAACGATGCGTTGTCGAAAGGGGTGCATCGGTACATAATAATGACTGGTTTTGGTAATTTTAGATTTTAGGAAGCCAATGAATCAAAAGTAACAACGGGATTAATGAGAAGAAGATAGTATGAACAGTAGTTTATGACATTGAAATAACTGGAATGTTGAGGATAACGCTAGAGTTCTAAGATAAAGTGTAGCTTAAGTTTATTTGAATAAAGTAAATTGATATATTATATTATATAATTTTATATGTTATCGCCAAAGATTAGTGTACTGTAACCTAGATTAAGAGTTTAAATATTGCCATATGTATAGTTTTAATAGTAGTAAACGACGTTATGGGACCATGCCTGAGTTATAAAGAATACTATAGAGTTAAACTCGGGAGGGAGAGCTGGATTATTTAAGTTTTGCGCCATTTATTGTAAGCTCGCTTGCCTCCGGTATTCTTCTGTTATATACCGGGTCTACTAGTGCCGCGTTTCAGGGCGCGCCCACCGAACGATGGGAGCGCGCGGGTCCGCGGATTCGCGCGTCAACCTATCTTGCGAGGATGCCATTCGTGGCAGACGAATTTGCTCCAACACGCCGTGTGGTTACCCTGACGAGTGGTTCGTCCTGGCCATTTTAGAGCTGTATAGCTCACAGGCCAATAAAGAAGAAGAAGAAGAAGATGTATCGGGGCTCCGCTGTCTCGTGTGAGTAGAGTTCAGTTGGTTGCTGGCAAACGAGGTGTACGGATCGAAGTGTGTGATCAATAAGCAAACTATATAAAAGACGAATATAAGGTTTTGGCCCTTGTACTCCTTCCATAAAACAATAACGTCAACATCTCTATTCACTCTTCTGAAGGAAAAAGTTCCATTGCCACAGCTTCAGAACGTACGACGTATTTGCCATTCGCTGCACCTATGTAGTTCAAAAGCATCGAAGGTATTGCCTTCATCTCTCGAGTTTTTTGTGCAAGAAACGAGAAACTGGTTCGCGAATAGTCCGTTGAGACGTGCTCACTATGCAAATTTGTTCAACTTGATCAATGATAATAACAAAGTGCTTCTTAATCTCATACAGTTATCTGCAACCCAATGGCTAGCGTGGGAAGAAGCAGTAAAGCGAATATTGTATCAATGGGTGGAACTAAAAACGCATTTTAAATAGCCGCAGGAAAAGAAAAATGCTATACCGCAAAAACATTGTGCAGCATGTACAAGAACCCGGCAAATCACCTGTATCTAATCTTCTTAAAATCGATTTTGTATTAAGTTAACGAAGCATGTTACGTCCGCCCCACCACAAATCCCAGAATCCCGTCGTCAAAAAGAGTCTCGAGCGAATTACCGGACGCTCCTCGAGAGCCGGAATTACAAGTTAATTCCCATAACGAAGCCCGAGCAACCCCATCTTTTATCGCTGAACCTGATTGCGAAACTCAGAGAAGACGATCCCCGTCGGGCCAGATTTCTGCAACGCCGTGCCGAAATCTTGCACCAGTATTACGGAGGCGCAACGCCTGAGCACTGGGGCACAGAGAACCATCCTCTAGAGCTTGATTGACCACAAGGTAAGTACCAATTACTTTAATTGAGAGGGCAAGCGGTATGAACCGCACCGTCGCGCTCTCTCACGGGTCGTTTCTCATTAGAAGCGGCCCGAGTAGTGCGCAATAACTGGTTGTCCCGCGCAACTTGCATTTTACTACGTGTCGCCAAAATCGAAACAGTCGTTATTATTTGTGTGAATCGTGTTATCGCGATCTGCCAACGCTTCAACGCGCGCAATACGACTTACTGTTTAAACACTATCTGCTGTTTTCTTTTCACTCCCGGAGCGGTTCGGACCGTGTGACGGATCAAAAAGGGAAAGAGAGAAGGATGGTAGGCCTCTCCAACGATTCTCTTGCACCTCCGACACTACACGAACCGAACTTTATTGTTGGGCGCCAGACGCGTAAATTCGCGTCCGCGAAATCGCGAGAAACTAAAGAGAGAGACGCAAGACGAAATAAGTCGGTGTGCGAGGAATCGGCTAGCTCGACCTAATAGCAAGGCGGGGTTGATGAAGGACAGCGCGATATCCGGCGGGTGACACGTAAATCATTAACTCAGTCAGCTAACAAATAAAGAGCAACATTTATTGTAGTAACTTTCGAAGTAAGGGCCAATTCGGCTCCCATTAATCAGAGAGAGCAAGTAAATAGCGGATAGTTACGTTACTTTAGTAAACGCGCGGAAGGCGCCGTTATCGAGCAAATAATACTAGTAGAAAACTAAACTTACAAAGTCTTCGAAATCATAGAAATCACACAGATAATAATAGTTGTAACGATGCGCTCCAAAACGCATCATTCCCGGCGAGCATCAGCCGGATGCCGCCTGGCCGAACCCCGCCGGGCGAGACAAGGCACGATGTGCCATTTTTTAAACTGTTTATCTCGCGTATCAATCCGCAAACGGACTTAGCGCGGCAACCGACTCGGAGCGCCGAGCGGTGCCGAAAACGGCCGAAAACGGCCGAGAACCACCGAACGCAATCGCGGCGTCGGGGCGCCGTACTTCCCGAACGCTCCGCCGCGCCGCTCCATCCCGGCGCGCGCGATTGCCGTCGCGTATACCCTCGCCACGCCGACACGCCACCGCGGGCGTATATAAACCGAGCAATGTTGCTAAGTTTTAGATTCCGCCGTGAGCCAGCAAACCGATCCGACCGATTCCTCGCTGCTCACGGATCCCGAAATCCCACAGTCGAACAACCAGAGAGTGTTCTCTGCCTCTGCCAAGTGAAGCATCTAGGCGGTTGACTCGAACTTCCATCCACGCACCTGTGACACCGGAGTGAACCAGGGTAAGAGAGTCCTTTTCTTACTCGCCAAGGGTCTTGGCCACCCGGTGCCGCCTTCCGCCTACACGATTCGATGCGCCAGGAGATAGAGAGTACTTCTCTATCTCCGCTAAGGGTCTTAGCCGCTCGATATCGCGTCTAATCACGCTCCAGCGCCGCGCGCGCTTACCGCCAACGCTATCCAAGCTTACGATACTGCGTCGTCCACACGGTGGTCGTACACCGTGCCTCAGTGAGCCTGCGCGCCCGCCGATCCGCGAACGCCGCGATCTCCCTACCTATCACCGCCACCGTAACCACGTCCGCGATCTACTGTATATATCCGTTTCCTCTGCGATCTCTGTATATCACCGCCGTCGTAATCACGCCCGCGATTTATTGTATATATCCGTTTACTCCGCGCTCTCTGTACATCACCACCGTCGTAATCACGTCCGCGATCTATTGTACCGTCTCCGCGATTACCTCAATGTATGCACGTTAACTGAATAAAATCCTATTTCGATTTGTTGTATTTTAACCGAGTCTTGTGTCTTCCTCCACGCCTACTCCGAGCTCTGACCCACCGCGAGCTAGATCCGCGCTTCGGAAGCTAGGTTGTTTTATAGTAGAATATTAAACCGACAAATAATGTAGAACATCGGCAAGAGTTACAACCGAATGCGACATAATTGGAGTAAATGCGAAATAAGAGAGTGAACTAACGCAAAATGATAGTGTGTCACGCTCGGAGCGCGCGAACGCAAGGTCCCAAGCCGTGCAGGGATTCTGTCGCTAAATTACTTTAAACTAACGCAGATAATGGACGTAGCGCAAGTAACGTCCCAACGCAAGAATGAACGACGCAACATGTGATATCGCCGAGGATATCCTAACGCGAAGAATAAGGCGCCGAGGCGCTCGACATAATGCGAGATACTAAAGCTAACGCGAGGAAAGATACGCAATTACCGCGATTAATAACGGGACGCATGATAAGTCAACGCGAATCATATCCGAACGCCGACAATATTCTAACGCGAATAAGAGTCTCCTTAATCAATCAGTCGGCGTAAATAACGCGAACAACATTCTAACTCGAAAAATTGGTCGGCACGAATAACATTCTAACACAAAGAGTATATTATCGCGAACGACATTCCCGCACAAATAGTAATATTCTGACGCGAGTGATACGGTAACGCAAGTATCGTCTTAACGCAATCATACTAACCCGAGGAATATCTTAGGGCAATCACTATCGCATGTGAAATCTAAGTATCCAAACGCGAATAACACATAATGCAATGAAACCACGCAAATAACATTCTAGCGCGATTAATCTCGCGTGCGGAACCTAAGGCCCGACCGGGCGAATTACGACGCACCGGGTATCACGCGGTCGCGAACACAAAGGCCGCGAGAAATGGCGTATTCGCGATATCGAAGTCGACATTAACGCGCCTACCACAATCTCCAGGAGCTTGCGAATTTCGGTTGCGATCCCACGGCCACGAGACTATTCCGGTGCCCCTCGCTCTCGTTGTCGATCGCTAAATACGCCTGGTCGGCAAATACGCTAATTACCGCAAATACTCCCGAGCGAAAGCGCGCCCTGGAAGGCGGTGTCGTGGCTTCACATTGAGAACAGTACGCGAGGCAACCTTACCGTGAGTCAGTCCTCTCCCGAGGATCTTCGCCGTTGTTCCAAGGGTCGAAAGGATAGCTGCCGCCGCCCCAAGGGCTCAGGGATTACGCCAGGTTAGAATCGCAGCTGAATGCTAGACGCGTCTGCTATCGCGAGAAAACGATCCAAGAGTGCTACCGAAATTTCGCTCGATGGATGGCGGAATCGATAGCGCGCCCCACCCCGGGCGTACGCAGCCCTGCGACGCGGACCAGTGAGGGGTGAGCTCGCAGGCTCGCGGTGGATTCTCGCGCAGGGCCGTTAATCACGGCTTTTCGCAGGGCGCCTAATGGCCCTTCGCTCGCGCGGCGATTTTCCGGGATCCTTCCCGGCAGCGGACGGGACGTTATTGCCTCCGCGTTCCTTCTTTTCTGTCTGGGGGTGGTGGCCATCCACCCCGGAATCCGGTCAGTAGTGTGAGGAGGGCAGATGAGCTTATCCTGCCCCGGTGTCCCGGGGCCCTGCTACTACGGGTTCGCCCGCCGCTGTGTCACGCGCCGCGCACGTGTCTTCCTGCGCTCCTTCGCTCTCGGCGGCCCGCGAGTTGTTGCTTCGATCCGCTTTCCGCGATCCTCTGCATCCTCTCAGGAGACTCCGGGTCTTGGTGCGGTGAGGCGCCACGCAATGATACAAAAAGAAAATAAAAGAATCAGAATAACGCAACGCGATTATAATATGCCCCTGGAGATCTTGCATCGACTCATTGAACCGTCCTCGGGTGTGAAAAAGTCGCGAAACCCGCGCCCTGTGACGGCGGCGAGGCGCTGCAACGATGCAGCGAAACTGCAATGTCACACTGCATATCGGGTTCCAAAATAATTTAGAAGAGTGCCACTCGTGCGACGCTGTTATTGGAGAGATTCGTAGACCTACAGATACCCCGCGTGTTACGAGATACTCCGTGACGTGACCCCTTCGATGGAAGACGAAGGAGAAGAGCTCGAGTCGGAACCCACTATCGTTGCCATTTCGCAGATTAACGCCCGCTAAGTCGCAATAGGTTGCGTTCATGTGCCCGATATATTCGCTCAAACGCCTCTCTTTTGGGATATGTCCGCCCCCAACGCAGCTCAGAACCTGGCTCAGAACTGGCATGTGCGTGTATTCCTTATTTTTTGAGATAAGGCCACCGGCGCAATAATTTATGAAGACTGCCAACTCATCAAATATCACCTCGTTAGACAAAAATTCGAAGGCGTACTCTGGCACTACGTGCAATACGGACCGCGATCAGGTTTCGATACATGTTCAGTGTGTAACAAAACCCTGTCCGATTACCGCCCCGCGAGGGAGTGCTGGGAGTGTATAGACATAAAGAAAGTATTCGAGCAGTACATTACAAACGCGCGCGCAGATTGTCACAACTCCAACCGCCCCATAAAAATTCGAATCGACCAGACTCTGGTGATCGGGAATCCGAGCCGCGAATAACCCCGATCGCGGGTATCTCCGGATAAAACCCCTCGGTTCGTCGACCCGATAAAGCGACCTCATCCCGCGAGTAATCCAAGCACCGCCGTGCGGCAGCAATCCGTCGGGACGTGACAAGCAAACGTTTTATTTCAAAGTACGCAACAAGATGTTACAATGGCGTATGAAGCTTTGGTGGCGCTCGTACTGTCAATTGCTACTTGCTACTCGCATTATTAAACCACTTTTCATGGCAAATGCGATTAAGACCGAAGCGAAATTCAATTGCATTGAAGAAGCATTGAATAACGAGATGGCTCTGCAATAATTGTGCAATGTGGATTTCGGTATCCAGTTCAAGAATGCGGCTACAGCGTACAACATAAACCCCGAAGAGTTGGATGATGTCAAAGCACGGTACTATCAGTATTTAATTGCTCTACTGACAAAGAGCTTCTAAAACGAATTCCGAACAACATGTCAATCTTGAAGACATCAAAGAAACTGTGCTTGAAATCAGTACTGAGCACGACAAAAAAGTATCTGTCAAAGATTTGCCGAGCTTTACTTGACAATTAGACCGATCTTTTTGAGGTAGAAAGATTGCCAATTGCTAAAACTTTTTTTCGTGGATTGGTCATCACATTTTTCGGACCAAGTTATGGAAAGTTCTACCGCATTTTGGTCTAACGTTCGTGTATGTAAAAATGCTA
>NW_020216800.1:0-6430 GCF_003070985.1 Temnothorax curvispinosus | reverse complement strand
GTCTCGCGCGGTATCTCTCGTGCAACGCTAGCTTCGCAACGGGAATACGCGTGCGAACTTCGTTCGTCATAGCTCGGGCCGCAGCCGTTAATCGCCTTAAAATCGAATCCGCGCTCGCCGCGGTAATTAGTCGCCATTTAATTGACTTGATCGTAACCGAAATATTCGGTCGAATATCCGAGTATTCCGGGCCAGCGATACTTTCGCGCATAGAGACAACGGCCGTGGCCTTCGATTACGGGCCGGTCTCGCGCGCGTTGTTTTTCTGTATAGTCTCGAGCATCGCTCGTGTTTACGTCGTTGCGAGGTACGTACCGCCCGACCCAGCACTTGTATTATCCCGACATTCGTGATCCGTCCGAGAGTACCATCGCTCGAAAATATTATTGTCACCGATCGAGAATATTTGCCTTTCGAACTCTGCGACGCGTGTTTATCGCGCTAATCCAACGGCTGATATTCTCCGCGTTCAACTCGAGGAATATTATCGAGAATATTCCCTCGGGACTTGCGCGAGCGCCGAACGGAGCCGTCCGTTACCCTTCACCTTGGCGACCTGACTTTCGTGATTGTTTTCGCCGGGTTTCGATATTGTTGGTTCGGGTTGCCGTCGCCTCCGACTGCCTATTCGTCGTTTACCCTTCGCTCTTAGCTTCGTCTGTCTGTGGTGGACGACCCCTTTGTTAAATCATGTCGAAAAACGCATATGCTCGTCGCGAAGTATGCAATCGGCGTATGCAAGAAATACACGACCTCTCCCTACAAGCCGCGACCGACGCGGCAATACGAGCGACCTTCCTCGCTCGCTACTCGAGCGTAGCGAAGATCGCGGACGATTTTGAGGCCACCCACCTGAAGGTCATCCAAGAAGCGGCGGATTTCGAGGTCGAGGACGAAATCCGAGCCAGTTTCGATAAAATGCATTACGCCGTAAAGAGTCGATATCACCGTGAAACAGGCGCGCCATTCGGAGGCGCGCCGGCACAGCCCTCGGGTCAGGCCTCGGTGGTCAAGTTGCCTAAGATCCCGCTACCGCAGTTTTCCGGCGACCTTACGTTGTGGCCTTCCTTCATTGCGTTGTTCAACGCGTCGATACACAACCAGCAGATTTCCGCGATAGAGAAATACCAGTATCTGCTGGCTTCACTCAAAGGGGAACCACTCAACGTGGTTGTGCTGGTAGTTGCTAGGAGATATATATATGTATATGTGTATATGTTTTCTGAAAAACGGCAGACGAGCGACAAGACGGGTAGAGAGGAGAGAGGAGGGGAGTGAATCCCGGCAGTCTGTGGTCAGAGCCCTTGTACCACGCACGTCGCACGTCGCGAGTGCCTAATAAAGCGTCTTTGCAGTTAAACTGGAAATAAGTGTCGTAATTTGTCGAACCCCTCCGTCTAAACGAAAGTAAAGTAATTAACAGTGGTGAAAAACCTGCCGTTTTCCGATGAGTACTATCTGATCGCTTACGACTCGCTGGTCGATCGATACCGGAATAAGAGAAGGTTAGCGGACCATCACTTGAATTCGATAATCGAGGCAAAGCCATTGAAGGCGGAGACGGCCGAGGCTCTTCACCACTTATTAGATACGTTTACCGAGAACACGCGCGCGCTCGCATTGATGACGTTCCCTACCGATTCATGGGACTTTATCTTACTGAAGTTTTTGTTAGACAAGCTTCCTCGTTCCCTTCGGGAAAAATTCGAGTCGGCTCACCGGGCTGAGGAGATACCGCGATATACACAACTCACGACATTTCTAGCGGAGCATTGTCGGGTTCTCGAGGCCGTCGCGGGCCCGTCCTCCAAAACCAAGTCCACACCGGTCTCTTCGTTCGTGACTAACGCGGCCGATTGCCCCGTTTGTAAGGAGTCTCACTACGTGTCGAAGTGCTCCCAGTTTTTAAAACTCTCGCCGAGGGAGAGGCAGGCTAAGGCTCGCGACTTGAGATTGTGCCTCAACTGCCTGCGCTCGGGGCATGGCATGAAAGACTGTCCGTCCGTGTGGGCATGTCGGTCCTGCGGCACAAAGCATCATACGCTTCTGCATTACGAGCAGAGCTTTAATACTACCCCTAAGCCCGAACCCATTAGCGCGACTCCTGCCGAACCGGACGCCGTACCCGCTCCTCAGTCGGAGGATGCGCCGATTGTAACAATGACTAGCCTGGCCAATAGAATCGTCCTCCTGTCCACCGTACGAGCCGAGGCGATAGACGCGCGTGGCAATGCGTTCCCCGTACGCATATTGCTGGACAGCGCGAGTCAGGCCAACTTTATTACCGAGGGCTGCCTCCGGAAGGGCGGCTTTCGTCGCACCAAACACAGTGCAACCGTGTTGGCGATAAACGAAGCCAGGGCGGCCACGACGAGGGGCCTCACCTCCCTCGTGATCCGCGCGCGCGGTCGCGACGACACTCGGTTCTCGATAGAGGCTACGGTCCTCTCGCGCATAACCTCGCCGCTGCCTAATGACAAGGTGGAGGTCCAGCCGTGGAAACACTTGAAGGAATTGCCGCTCGCGGATCCCGAATATTTCGTGCCCGGCGGTGTTGACATTCTCCTGGGGGCGGACTCGTTTGTGTCGGTGCTACGGAAGGGTCGTCGTAAGGGGGAAAGGGGAGAACCCGACGCCTTCAATTCAGTCTTCGGATGGGTTCTGACGGGCGCGGTATCCCCCTCAGTCCAGGCAGCGCCCCTGAGGTCATTCGCGACTACGCTCGAGTCGATCGCGACATCGGTGGGTCGCTTTTGGCAATTGGAGGAGGTGCCGGAGGACGCTTCTTGTTCGGACGAGGATCGACGCTGCAAAGAAATCTTCGCCAAGACCACGTATCGTGACCCCTCGGGTCGTTTCGTGGTCTCGTACCCGTTCGTGTCGGATCCTCCTACATTCGTCGGCTCGCGCTCCATTGCGGTTAGTCGTCTCCGCGCACTAGAACGTCGATTTAAATCTGATCCGGAGTTCAGAGCTGGTTACAATAGTTTCATGCGGGACTATCTCGATAGCGGACACATGGAGGCAATTCGCAATCCATTCCCGTCGGATGGCCACATTTATTATCTACCGCACCACGGTGTGTATAAACTCGATAGCACTACCACTAAGTTGCGGGTAGTGTTCAACGCGTCCTCGCGAGGCCCGGACGGTCTGTCGATCAACGACACCCTGCTCAGCGGTCCGAAGCTGCAGCAGGACCTGCTCGCCATCCTGCTTCGGTTCCGCGCCGAAGCGAACGCTCTAACCGCGGACGTGAAGCAGATGTTTCGCCAGATTTGGATAAGCCCGGAGCAATGCAACTACCAACGTATCGTCTGGCGCTTCTCGGAGTCGGACCCCATCCTCGACTATCTCCTCAAAACAGTTACATTTGGCTTTAGCGCCTCCCCGTTCTTGGCGATCTATTGTTTGCTCCAGTTAGCTCATCAATACCGCGAGAAATATCCTTTAGCGTTCGCAGCCCTACTCGAGGCGCTGTATGTGGATGACGTCGTGACAAGCGTTCGGACGGTGGAACAGGCTCGTGCACTCCGCGACCAATTGCTATCGCTTCTCCGAAGCGCCGGCTTCGAGCTTCGAAAGTGGTCGAGCAGCCATCCTGCCGCGCTGGAGGGCCTCGACCCGCAGTTATGTAGCCAATCGATGTTAGATTTCGAGTCAAGCGAGGATCAATCTCAGAAGATATTGGGCCTTCGGTGGCACTCACAATCTGACAGTTTCAGGTTTCAAGTCAACGCGTTGGATCGTGAGTGCACCAAACGCACTATACTGTCGGAAGTAGCGCGCATATTCGACCCCCTGGGTTTTCTGGCCCCACTCACCTTTACCGCGAAGTGCTTAATTCAGCGTCTGTGGATCCTCAAGTTAGATTGGGATGATGAGCCTCCGATGGACATTCGTCGCAGTTGGAGTCGTTTCCAGACGGAGCTCGGCGTGTTATCTTCCCTTCGCGTTCCTCGCGCGTTTAACTCGTGCCATGTAGATCGCTGCGAACTCCACGGGTTCTGCGATGCCAGCGAGCTGGGGTACGGAGCCGTGATTTATCTGCGAATCGTTACGCGCGACGGCGTCGGGGTCCGATTACTGTGCGCCAAGTCTAAGGTCGCCCCGCTTCGCCCCCTCACCATTCCCCGTCTGGAGCTCTGCGCGGCTCTGCTCTTGTCTAAATTAATCGCGTACGTCCGGCGCACCCTCTGCGGACACCTTGACATTGACGACGAGTATGCTTGGACGGATTCCGAGGTCGCCCGGGCCTGGATCCGCTCAGTACCACAACGGTGGAAGACCTTCGTTAGAAATCGCGTTGCCCTCATTCAGGACAACGTGCCGGTATCAGCTTGGGGTCACGTCGACACGGAGTCCAATCCGGCGGATCACTGCTCCCGCGGGTTTTATCCTCGCGATCTGGTGGCCAGTTCGATGTGGTGGGCAGGCCCTGAGTGGCTTGTTCGCTTCGAACCCCAAGTTGAGCCTTCCCACGGTTCGGAAACCCCTCCGATCGAGGAGGAGAAAATCGTATCGCTCGTGGCGCTCGAGCCGCCTGACGCGGTACATTCATTGCTCGAAAGATTCTCTTCAATCGAGAAAATTGGCCGAATTATAGCATACATTCTCAGGTTTGTACATCACTTCCGTGCAAAATCTGCTCCTACGACTTTGGCCATAGATCAGCTCGAACTGCATTCCGCGTTACTACTCGTTGTGAAGAGTGTACAGGCGGATGCTTTCCGCGATGAGATCGATCGTCTTCAAAGCGGGAGAAGGCTCCCCAAGCCCTTTCGCAAACTCGCTCCCTTCCTTGATCCGGTGGGTATTCTCAGGGTGGGCGGCAGGCTTGCAAAATCCGGATTGACATTCGAGAACAAGCACCCTGCCTTACTGCCCTGTAAACATAGGCTCACGGATCTCGTTATCGAACACGTGCACCGCACGAACATGCACCCTGGTCGGCGCACGCTGCAATACCTGCTCACGCAACATTATTGGGTCCTCGGGGTGCATCGCGCTATACAACGCGTACTCTCGAGATGTCATCAATGTTTCCGCGTAAATCCACACACCTCTCAGCCCCTCATGGCGGAACTACCGGCCGATAGGGTCCGACGGGCCAAGCCATTTTCGATCAGCGGCGTTGATTTCGCGGGACCGTTCAACATAGTTACGCGACGAGCCCGGGGGGTCTCCTCCGTCAAGGTGTACGCGTGCCTTTTCGTATGCTTTTCGGTTAAGGCGGTGCACCTGGAAGCCGCCTTCTCGTTGTCCACCGACTCCTTCCTCGCTGCGCTGCGACGCTTTGTGGCCCGACGCGGACGCTGCTCGCTTCTCTACAGCGACTGCGGAACGAATTTTGTAGGGGCCGCACGGGAACTAGAAAGCCGCATGAGCCTCGCAGCGGAGCGAGAGAAGATCAAGTGGTTCTTTAATCCTCCCTCCGCGCCCCACTTCGGGGGCCTCTGGGAGGCGGGAGTCAAGACCTTTAAAACCCACCTGCGGCGGACCGTGGGTGATCAAGTCCTCTCAATAGAGGAATTCACGACGGTCCTCGCGCAGGTCGAGGCCGTCTTGAATTCCAGACCCCTCTGCCCGATGAGCACCGACCCTGCCGACCTCGAAGTCCTATCGCCGGGACACTTCCTCACGATGGAACCGCTCGTCTCCGTTCCCACTCAAGACGTGACCCCGTTACCGATGAATCGTCTGAGTCGGTGGCAACTCGTCCAACGAATACACCAGGACTTCTGGAAGCGTTGGCATCAGGAGTATCTCCATACGCTGCAACAGCGTCCCAAATGGTGGACCTCCGTCAACCCGCTCGGTGTCGGTGCGTTAGTCCTCCTCAAGGACGCCAACATGCCTCCTCTGCGTTGGAGGCGAAGACGAGTGGAGGCGCTGCATCCGGGCAGCGACGGCGTCCCGCGTGTCGCCACGGTGCGGGTGGCGGACGGCACGATCACGCGTCCCCTAGTGAAGCTGTGCCCCCTGCCGATGGGCCCTGCTCCACAGGCGACCGATTCAAATTGACAGTAAAATACAACTCGTTGTATTTTGGTGGGCGGTATGTTTGGCGCTCACCAAACTGTAGATAGATGCATGTATCATACTTAATTGTTTAGTCTCGTTACTCGTTGTACATAGTATTCTTGCGTACCTAGTCTTAAGTATTTCGGTGACTCGCGCGAAACGTCGGCGGATCGCGATCAACGCGGAATCGATAATTGCGCGACTCACCAATCGGTGCTGCCCTCGCTCACCCCACGAGGGCACCCGCCTGAAGAACAAGTACTCGCTCGCGACACTGTTCCAGCGCCGCGAGCTCTCGTCACTCATCGTTACGACGTCCCGGAGCACAGAGAGATTATCGGAGCAGAGAGACTTGCGCCAATATCCGGAGTCGCGAGATCATCCGTTCGCTCCCGGATAGTGCGAT
>NW_020216799.1:0-3711 GCF_003070985.1 Temnothorax curvispinosus | reverse complement strand
CACAATTATCTGATCACGTTTTGAAAGTTTTACGGGCAGATCTGAAAAATGTTATTCTTATTATAATTGATGAAGTGTCAATGGTATCTAATTTAAGTTTAGCGTATATACATTTACGACTATCTGAAATATTCAATACCACTGAAGATGGTTGGTTTGGTCAAAAGCATATTTTTTCATTTGGAGATCTGCTTCAATTATTTCCTGTACGTGAAAATTTTGTTTTTGTTTGATTATCAAAGAAAGAAATTGATAAATATATTGGCTCTATAGCGTCTACAAATTTGTGGAAAAATTTTAAATATGACGAATTAACGATCAATATGCGCCAGCAAGGAGATGAATCTTATCGTGAATTACTCTCGAGAGTTCGTATTAGTTTATTGACAAAATCTGATATTGAGATTCTCGAAGAAACAAAAATATCTTTTAAAGGCGAGTCTTTTGAAACAAGATTATACGAATTATGTAATTTGATTGATAATTTGCCACCTGGTTTGTTTACTGCCTACTTGTCATATGTGCGATGTTCTTAACACTGCAATGTTAAGTCGTATTGATTCAAAAGAAATATTATTAATTGCTGAAGATACGTATGAATGTGATAGACATATAAAAAAGAAAGTAGTAAAAAAATTGACGGATAATGATGAAGATAATACTAGAACAGCTGGACTTTCAAGACAAATTACAATTAAAATTGGAGCTAAAGTCATGATAAGACGCAATATTGAAGTCACTTTAGACCTTGTAAATGGTACATCTGGACCCTGGTCCTGGACCCTTGGGTCCCGATGCCACAACAATCAATTGACCATTCATTATTTTTCGACCGCAAGGAGAATAATAGATTGTGATTGGTCAATTTCTTACGACTCCGACTTCCAACATCCATTGTAGACCGGGCCTAACGCAATGCGTGACTCAGCCTTAGGCCGAGTTTCCACTGAGCGCGTCACGCATCGCGTTATCCGTCGCGACCAACAAAACATCTTATTTTATTACATTATTTGTAATGGGATGTTTAGATTGGTTAAGCCCCTTGCACAATGCCAGACAACAGGCAATAGGAACAGAAAATAACTAAAAAAATCGTTAATTACAACCTAAAAAGTTCGAATGCTATGATTGGTTGGCAACAGGCAATAGGCACAGAATTTCCAACGTGACTGAAACTCTGTGTCTATTGATTATGTCACTGTTTATTCTGCATTTATACATGATTTCTATTCCCTGTTCCTATTGCCTGTTGCCTGGCATTGTGCAAGGGGCTTTAACGACAGATGACGCGACGCGTGGAAACTCAGCCTAACGTCAATAAGGGCTCATGCACAATGCTGACAGGTGGGCAATTAAGGAGCAATCGTTTTATGTTGGATATACTTGCAGAAGACTGTGAGAAATGTATTTTTCCAAGAAAATAAACAGTTCTCTGCTAAAATATCATACAAAATTAATTATACGAATGGAGCGATTAAAAATCCCAATAGAGCGAAACGAGAAATAGTTAAGGTGGAAGCACATAAAATTGCAGGAGCCATGAGCAGAAAGCAGAAGCCATATGCGCATGCGCTATGGTATCCGTAAAGCTCTAACAGATACCATAGCGCACGCGCATATGGCTTCTGCATTCTGCTTATGTCTCCTGCAATTTTATGTGCTTCCACTTTTATTCTACCGAAAATCAATAGGAAATGTTGACTAAACTCTTTGAGATATAGTTATGAACAATAGTGCTATTATATTACGTTTAAATATTTCCGCCAATGGCTGCCGAGCCATAGTTACAATAGGCGGCCGATAGTGGCGGCGGCGGCGTTACTTGTGAAATGATTAATTTGTTATTTTTTCAATAAAAATGCAATAAATCATTAAAATTATGATGGAGCAATAAGGAGCAATGAAGGAGCAATCGTTCTATGCCGTATAAAGTTGCATAGAGTTATTATAAATATGTTTTTCAATAAAAATTAGAAATTTTTCGTTTTTATTAAATATCACAAAAAGTAATAATCTTAAAAGGGGAGCAATTGTCGATTCTGAGGGAGCAATTAGGGAGCAATCGTTTGAGCTATAGTTCATTAAAAAATATGAATAACTTGCAGCGCCAACTTATTTCCGGTAAGTTTCCTACATATTTAAAAAAAGTTTACTCTTTCTTATTAAAAATGTCGACATTTATACTTTTTGGCTAACTTTATAGTTTAGTTAATACTCTTTAGCAGATAAGACACTTCAGGAAAATGGTAATAACAAAAAGAGCATAAAATAATATGAAAATTGTATAAAATTACATGCAGTAGATTTATAAAAATAAATGCATTGTTGGCAAATAGCTAATTTTGTCGGAGAGAAAACTTAATAATGAGTAGGATAGTTTGCAGCAATTAGTAATCGGAATAATAATTATAATAAATCAATAATAGTAAAGTAATATCATCAATAATGGTAAAACAAAATAATCAAAACAATTAAAATTAGTAAATAAACAAATAACATAAAAATAATGTTTTTTAAAATGTAACTTCTAAAATAAATGAATAAAATGCACCTGTTAATTTAACATATTATTAATTTTAATTTCATTAAAAAAATATGTTTTGTGCTATTAGTTACGTATTTTATATGTAACGTGTATGACATTATTATATCTCAGATATTATAGTGCTGTACATTTGAGACGTAAGATAAAGGTATAAAGGACAGTGTAAAAATGCCCCCCCCTCCCCTCCCGACGTTCATTTTATAAAATTATGAGAATTATTCTACAGATAACTACAGATATGCCACGTTTAAAAAACAATACAATGATCAATTAAAATGGCGTTTTTTCGTGAAAATAGCTTGGTAATTGGCCATCGCATGTTTAGCAAATGTTATCGCATAATAATTTACGTAATTATGTTAATTCCTAATTGTGCAAGAGTGGCACGCAAATAAATGCAAACAGCAAGATATGAGCAACAAATATGTAAGATATTAGACAAAAATATTGTTATAACTGGATATCTTGTATAATGTACATACATGAAAAAATATTAAATCAAAGATTTTTCACTAAAAGATGTCATTTTTTAATAATAATTAATACTGTGATAATGTAATAGTATTAATCATATTGTAATAATTATATTTATTAACATTTGGAATAACAATAACGTAAAATATAATAACGTATATATAGTGTTTAATACATAAATTAATTACACATTCCGAATTCATCAAAATATTAAACAACTATTTTCAAAGAATGTAAAAATAATATTTTATTTTAATATAATTTAACATCATAAATATGTCAATTTACCGTAAAACTTTTTTTCCATATTGTATTAAAGTGTGCTACATTTTTTATGTTATTACGTAATATTTGTATTATTTTCCGACATATTCTTTTGAATTAATAGAAAAATTTGGTGAATTAATTAGGATACGTAAAATATATTAATACAAAACTTTTTAGTACATGAACAAAATAAAATAAATTAAATTTTAACAATAAAAATTTATTTTTACAATTTTATAAATATATATATATATGTATATATATATATATATATGTATATATAGGTATATATAGGTATATGTATATATAGGTATATGTATATATATATATACTAGCTGGTTACCCGGGCTTTGCCCCGGAGGACATATGTAATCAGACACGCAAATAGTCTCTCTTTCTCTCTCTCTCTCTCTCTCTCTCTCTCT
>NW_020216798.1:0-2820 GCF_003070985.1 Temnothorax curvispinosus | reverse complement strand
TTGTTGCGTTTCTTAGATTTTAAATCAGTTAAAATGGAAAACATTCTTTCTGGATCTGCATTGGAATTAGGGAGTGATCTAACAGCGCTTACAAGATTTGACAGCGAATATCTAAAGTCTCAGGATCAACGTATTGAACAAAAAACGTCATCCATTTTTCATTACATATATCCGACGTTTTGTCTACGAAAATAGAGAATTTTGTTCTCTGAAGTTTCTTTGCGAGTTGTTCAGTTTCAACCGGGCACAAAACATTCGAAAGAATCTTTCCCAAAACTTTCCCGCCCTCTAAAGGTTAACAAACGTTTTGACGTCTTGTTGATTGCCGTTGTGTCGCAGAGCTCTCCAAATAACTTGATTGTCCTCGTGTATCACGGTAATTCCATCACGGTAGATCACCATAATTTTTCCATACGCACATATACACGCAGATAGAGAGGGTTTGGAGTCATTAAATACTGTGGAAGTGACGAACCACGGGGTCCTGATCTCTATCTGCAAAACACACACACACACACGCAGAGAGAGAGAGGGTTTGGAGTCGTTAAATACTGTGGGAGTGACGAACCACGGGGTCCTGATCTCTTTCTGTAATACATAGACACACAGCACATACCATTTGCTTTTTTTTTATTTTTTTATTTTTTTTCTTCACTTATTTCTTTCTCTTTTTGTTTTATTTCGCTTTTTTCGATATGAAAGCGTGTGATGAATTGCGCAAAAAACCTAAGCGAAGTTTTGTAGAAGCTTGGCTTAGTGACGAGCGTTATAAATCATGGATACGTAAAGTATCATCTGACGAAAGTCTCTACTTTTGTACTGTGTGCAATGAAAGTTTTTCATGCAATGCAGCACATGTTTCCAGACATGCGGATTCTGCGTGTCACAGAAACAATTTAAAAAAAAACGTAGTTCCATCATTATCTAATGATGAAACTATTTTTTTATTTTTATAATAACAATATAAGTAAGCCAGTTTTTAATTACGGATGGCTGGATATTGAGAATTTTAAATTATGGTTGCGTGCGGTTCCGCGTGACGAAAGTGCATGTTATTGTGCAATATGCGACAAACATTTTGCTGCTCGCTTAGTGCAGGTTCGTCGACATGCAGAATCCAAAAGTCACATAAATTTATGCCAAATACAAGGTATCGAAGCGGGTAAATCAAATGATGATTTTGTTACGCAAGATAATGAATTTTTTCTGTCGGTTGATGAGCGTACATAATCAGCGGAAATACAGTTTGCCGCTTTAATTGCAGAAATTAATTTACCTCATCAGAATGCAGAAAAGATTCTGAGGTTCTTTCAACACATAGGATCGAGAAGATCCTATTGCGTTGAAAAATATGAAAATGGGTCGAACAAAATGCACAAAGATTTTTTCGAATGTTTTGTGCCCGGTTGAAACTGAACAACTTGCAAAGAAACTTCAGAGAACAAAATTCTCTATTTTCATAGACGAAACGTCGGATATATCTAATGAAAAATGGATGACGTTTTTTGTTCGATACGTTGATCCTGAGACTTTAGATATTCGCTCACAATTAGTGAAATTGATAAATATTGATGCAAGAGATTCGAGCGCTGAGAAGTTATTCCATGCATTTCAGTCAGAAATGTGAAAGCTACAAATTCCTTTTACAAATATAATTGCATTATCATGCGATAATGCATCAGTTATGACCGGAAAACACTCATCCTTTAAAACAAAATTGGAAAAATGGTGCAAGCGACTCCTAACCATGCCATGTCCATGCCATTCTGCTGCATTAAGTGCGCACGCTGCATGTGCAAAAATCCCATCATTTTGCGATGAATTTTTGAAAAAAACTGTTCACTACATTAACGGTAGTCCAAAACGTTCAGCAATTTTTCAGGAATTTACTGAGTGTTTCCAAGACAAGCATCTTAAAATGTTAAAATTAAGTGAGACACGCTGGTTGTCTCACCACGCATGCGTCGAAAGACTTCTCCATTCATGGAAAACCATTCGTTACTTCTTGCAAGAAATGGTTGTGAGTGATAAGACAAAATCTGCAGAATATCTTTTGTCAATGATGGATAACGTTGAATTAAAAGCGTATTTCCTTTTCCTTAAATATATCTTACATTACTTCAATTCTTTTAATGCATACTTTCAATCGACAGAAACGAGAATTCATTTATTACAGTTAAAATCGGTTGACTTTCTCTCCCAAATCTGTCAAAATTTTGTTAAAAAAGAGTATTTAGAAGACGTAACCACAATTGTAAATTTTTCACATAAAGATATTCAGAAAGATATAAATGAAATTTTCCTCGGATCCGACTGCGAGACATACTTAAATAATTTAATTAAGGAAGATCATGCGGACATAGTTATAACTGTTCGACAAAATTGTATACAATTTTATATCACTGCTGCGGAGGAAATATATAAAAGGTTGCCCATAAAAAATGAATTCTTGAAAAATCTGCAAGTTTTACATCCGACTCCAACTATCTGTCTTCAATCCAATAATAGAGAAAAATCTTTAAAAAATATTTGTTTTATTTCAAAAACTCTTGGCGACTTCGACGAAGAATTGTTAAAGAAAGAGTGGTTACAATTACCAGGAGAGTTCAATGAATCTGAAAAAGAAAATATATCAAAGGGTACTTTTGACAATGCATGGAAAAAAATATTGCAGCGACAATTATCAAATGGTACTTACTGTTATAAATTTCCCGCTTTGACAAATCTTGTAAGCGCTGTTAGATCACTCCCTAATTCCAATGCAGATCCAGAGAGAATGTTTTCCATTTTAACTGATTTAAAATCTAAGAAACGCAACAA
>NW_020216797.1:0-4730 GCF_003070985.1 Temnothorax curvispinosus | reverse complement strand
ACTCGATTTTTTTACTTAAACAATTATCTTCCAATGCAATATTATTTTTTATTTTTAATTTGTAAAAACTGTTAAGTACATAGTATTGCTTTTGTAGAATTTACACAATATGAATACTGCTTAATTGCATGTACTTTATTTTTATTATATTTAAAACCTTTTTTGTTTTACAAATTTTTTTATTATACAGATTATACAAACAGTTTTATTACTCTTACAGCGTATGTGTTTATATACCTATATACATATATACATATATACCCAGTAAACAATTTGTCAGCAAATTGTAACCAAATTGACACCAAATACGCGCAAAACTTGTCGACAAATCCGGTGCGATCTGTGTCTGCAATACGCTTGTGTTTTGCTAGCAAAGCTTGTGTACATACATGACTTGACAACAAATTGACGCCAAATATCGAGCAAAACAGGGCAGCAAAAGTTCAACGGCAAAGGGTACCCCACGGTAAGATAGGCAAAATGCCACTGTCAATGAAACGAAAAAATGACTTTGGATCTGCATAAGTACACTAAAAAAAGAATTTTCTACGATTTTTCCGACTATCCATCCCCCCTCCTTTTCCTAGTGGCACCACAAAACCGCTTTTTTCAAAAATTATTTTTTTTCTCCGGTTTCTTCGGGTTAAAAATTTTGAAAAAATTTGAGAATATAGCTTATAAAAAGTACTTAACACACAATTTTTTTTAGCTTTAGGCGCGTTGAATATCTAACCTAAAAAAATAAAATAAGTATTTGAATCAATTTTTTTCTAATTTCTTTGATAGTTGCAGGTTTAATTACTCTAGAAAATTGTATATTTTAGTGTTCCAAATGTATTAGAATTTTTTCAGATTTTTCGGAATGGTGGGCCGTACTCAAAAATGCGAAAAACCCTATTTTTAGCCACTTTTGAGCCTGTTATGGTCCTCAAATGATTGATAGTGCCTTAACTGACTCTAAAATAAACATAATATTGTATAAAATTTGTATATTTACCAATCATATGCAAAAAAAAACTTAAATAAAATAACCAAAAATCCAGAAATCGACGAAAAATAGGCACTTTTATACAAAAATTAGGGTTTTCTCGTTGAGTTATGACTGATTTCATGCTCAAAAACATATAAGACGTATCAAAATGTATCAAATTTTGACAACATATATCCAAAAGTAATATATTATGTTAATTTTAGAGTCAGTTAATGCACTATCAATCATTTGAGGACCATAAAAGTGGCCCAAAAGTGGCTAAAAATAGGGTTTTTCGCATTTTTGAGTACGGTTCACCATTCCGAAAAATCTGAAAAATTCTAATACATGTAGAACACTAAAATATACAATTTTCTAAAGTAATTAGACCTGCAACTATCAAAGAAATTAGAAAAAAATTGATTTAAATACTTATTTTATTTTTTTAGGTTAGATATTTAACGCGCCTAAAGCTCAAAAAAATTGTGTGCTAAGTACTTTTTATAAGCTATATTCTCAAATTTTTTAACATGAAGGAACCAAAGAAAAAAAATAATTTTTGAAAAAAGCGGTTTTTTTGGTGCCACTAGGAAAAGGAGGGGGAATGGATAGTCGGAAAAATCGTAGAAAATTCTTTTTTTAGTGTACTTATGCAAATCCAAAGTCATTTTTCCGTTTCATTAACAGTGGCATTTTACCTGTCTTACCGTGGGGTACCCTTTGCGCCATATTGTGAACAAGGCTTGCCAACAAAAGCTCGACAGCAAATTTGTGCCAAATTGCGAGCAAACCTTGACGAAAGAACTTGACGCCAAATACCGAACAAAGCTTGTCAGCAATCTAATAGCAAATTGTTGACAAATTGCTATCAAAGTTTGTTGACAAAACCCGCCAAATTGATATCAAATATCAAACAAGATTTGAGAACAATACTTAACAGCAAATTGGCACCAAATACAGAGCAAATCTTGATGACACAGGTTGACGCCAAATTGCAGCAAGCCTTGTTACGTAGCCATTAATAAATACTAAAGTATATTTTTTTAGGGAAAATTAAAAGCATTAAATTATGAAAAATATACCTATAAATTTTTATTGATTTACAATTTTATTGATTTATATTGATAAATTATTTTATATATATGTTAAAAGAAATCTTTATATTTATAAAACATTATAAGACATTTATAAAATCTAACGGTGGCAATAAAATAATTAATTATATATTAATTACAGTAAATGTTATATATATATACAATGTGAATTTATAAATTTATATTATATCTTTATGGGAAATTTTTTTCCTCATCGTTCTTTTGGTTCTTATTGTTCTTATCACTATTCTCGCAACTTTCAGAGTTATTATCGTTGTCATCTGAATGAGCCTCGTTTGCCGGTGTGTCTGTTAATGTTAAATATATCTCTATAATTATCGTTATTCTCGAAATTAAAGTGTTCAGAGTAGAGGAGACCGGGGTTAACTCAACACTATTTTTTTAAAGGCAATTTTTAATATTTAATTAAAATTTTTAAGCAAATTCAATGGTATACATTTAAAGAGTGTTCTTTCAGGTACAAAATTGATTCAGAAAGTTTTGCTGTACGTCGCTTTGTTTTGCCGCTAGGAAAGAAAAAGTGACGCGAAGACAAATTTTCGAATTGAAAAATGCCGGGGTAAACTCGACACCCCGCCGGGACAAACTTAACACTTTGTCTGATCGACACAATTTGATCTGGAACTTATTTTTTGCTGTCTGAAAATGAAAATACATTGTTTATTGTGTACTTAAAAAGTACAAAAATGCGGAATAAAGTAACTAGAACAATTATTTAAAATAATGAGATCAAAAATTGTTGAACTTTCAATTATCTTCATCTAAACTCATGTCTGAAAAACAATTAATGCAGGTAAACTCGCGATTAAAACGAGCGTGGCCTAGTAGACAGCGCACTGGTCTATTGAGCCAAAGGTCCCGGGTTCGATTCCTGGTAGAGCTAGAAAATTTTATTCGCTCGTTCTTCTCTCGGAAGGCAATGGCAAACCACCGAGAGTATGTCCTTGCCACAAAAACTTCTTTAAAAATTGCCGTTCGAAATCGGCGTTAAACTGTAGGTTCCATATACAATGTGTATAATCCACGTGCGCAACACATGTATATGAAGAGAAGTCACCACGCTCGGGCACGAGTAATAGGACTGATTGTGAGTACATAAACTCGCGATCGGACGTGCGCGCATACATTTGTCATGAGCCATACGGCTGCATGACAAGCATCGTTTGTTACTGAGAGCCGACGAAACGGCGTAATGTTGACTTTGCCCCGGACGTCGTTTTTCACTTTTGTCACTTTAAAAACATGAAAATTTTGAAAATATCAAAAAACGATTATCGGATTCATATAGAGCATCAAATTTCCCATGAACATCACTTACATATAGATTTGCAAGAGTAAAGCTCGATGAAAGAGTAGGAATTTTCGAGAGATCAGAAAAATTACTTTTCACCATCAAAAACGCTTATGTCGCGCTAAAAATTACACCATAACTTAGAATGTCATCAAATCCCGTTGATAATACCAGCACATAAAGACGCATTTACAGTAGAAAAAAGAAGTTTCTGCGATAGATTTAAATTAGCAAAAAGTCTAGTGTCAAGTTTGCCCCGATGTCGAGTTAGCCCCGGTTTTCCCTACTCAAAATGATCAGAATTATTAGAAAATTCAGAATGGTGAGGAAGTTCAGAATGATGAAAAAGTTAAGAATAATGAGAAAGTTCAGATTCTTTTTGATTATGAAGAAAATCTGGTATTACGGAACTTTGGCTTTTTTAACGGAAACATGTGCTTGCTGAATATGCTATTGATCGAATTCAATTAAAGAATCTGTTGAATTGAATTTTTATACAACTTCAACATTCACTTTCTGCCTTTTAACTTTCTTGGAAAGCTTATGAAACGGTGTTTTTTGGCATGTTCTAAAATAAACTGCAAATAAATTTAAATGTTATGTTTACATAAAATACATATATTTCAAAATATATACTATCTTTACTCTTTAAAAACATTTATTTTTTCAGATTTTCTACCGCACAATCACTATAACAAAAGCTAAATAATAGAAACGGCCAAATTACGAGCTATTAATAGGTGTTTATTAAAACCACTTTAATAACGAATGTGTTCGCAATATGAAAAACAACGTCGACGTTTCGAGCACTATAACAAATGTGTTAATGGAAAAAAATATTAACTAAATTAAAAAAACTAACAGTACAAAATAAACTATAGGATAGAAGGCTAGCTGATTTTCGAGTTATAAAAAGGTCATCAACTTAAAGAGTGAGAACAAGTGTTCATAGGCATATATGGCCCCATTTTTTTCGCACTTGATTTTGGTCATAAAATAGGTACCAAACGAAAGGTCTCGTCAATCTGATTACAGATATGTCAGTTTCAGAGCGTACCTATTTACCGTTTCAGAGATATCGGGCTCCAAAAATTTCAAAACCGGCGAAACCAGTAGCGCAGAGACCACGAAAGCTATCGGTCTCCTCAAAAAGACAATAAAGATTATTCTCTCTGACCCGAGTCCCGAGTCGTATATCCTACCCCGAGATTGACATTACCGAGAACGTTCATAACAGGCATCATCTATTAGTTTTGGAATTTTTGGAGCCCGATATCTCTGGAACGGTAAATAGGTATACTCTGAAACTGACATATCCGTAATCAGATTGACGAGACCTTTCGTTTGGTACCTA
>NW_020216796.1:0-6034 GCF_003070985.1 Temnothorax curvispinosus | reverse complement strand
TACTCCACCTTGTTATTATAAGTTAGGAGGAAGTGGAATATTTTGAAGTTAATCTTTGTAAACGTAAACCCGTACAGGAGCTGTTGGATATTTGGCGTGTAGTATCAGGTAATTCTTCTTTAATCGACGCAAACGAGGTAACGACCTCTGTCTTATATATTAATGAGCCGCGGAGTCTTAGAGAAGGGAGGTATTGAGCTGTCGTCTATCGCGTTCGAAAATATTTTTTAGGAAATAATGGAAAAATATTGTTTAATTTATTCAAAGGAATGTTTGGAACGACTAAAGTTTAATAAGTCTTCGTTGAACTCTTCGCTTGTTATTCGATTCGTTTAGAATCATATTTTAAGCGCTGGCTTAAAGTTTGATAAAGAACAGTAGACTTCTTAACAATGTTCTGGAAGTACCGTCCCAACCAAAAGTATGCAGGAAATATTAAAAACACCGATATTAATTCTTCAGGGATCCAAAAAATGTATATAAATAGTTACGGCATATCTAATAGAATGTAAAAGACGTAGATTTAGTTACTGTAAATCTTAAACTGTTAGTTTTTAAACAGCAGCTGCTTAAAAATTGATTGGGGTCAAATTGACCCCGTGTGACAAACGTGTTCGAAAAAAGAGATGTGACAACCGAAGGTTAAAATAAATTTGAAACACATATGGTGACCTAAGGCTTTACACTTATGTGAATTTATTAATTATATAAAACCACCCTCCTTTTTTTATTTATTTCGCCAAATTTATGCACGCACGGGGATCCTTCAGGCGTACGAACGCACGGAACGACCGCACCATCCCAATGACCTATTTTAGGGGAAATATCGATTTCCCTTCGCTGTCCCAGCCGTAACACCTGATTTAACTCTGTAGAAGAGAGCTGCTGAATGCGTACCGGTAAATCTAAATCGTCTAAAATCGTATCTCATTAATATTTTATATTATTACTTAACATAAAAGCAACATTTAATAACAAAACTATGAAATAAATGAGAAATGAGTAATATAGACGAAACAGATTACGTCTTGTTTTGTGTGCGTGCTAACAATATTTAAAAAATTCAGGTATACAACTGATGTAAATTTTTGATTAATTTATATAGCTGATAATAATGTAATCATACAATTTTATTATAAATTTTTATATTTTCATAAAAGAAAGTTTATTGTAGAATATTTTACATTCTTTGCATATTATATACATATATGTATATTTGTGCACTATTATAAAAATTAAATCAATATTTTTATAAAATCTACCAAGTTTCTTAAATCGTACCATCATAAGATTTCTTTTATCGTGCCTGTACGATCTAGGAACTTGTGCTGTATAGGTATATCATTTGCACGCATCACTACGTTACGTCGTGACATAATTTAGATTTTGTTAACACGACAAAGACGTCCTTATATCTTTTCATTTAATCCTTTTTTAAATAAATTATTATAGTAAAATAGGTGTAGTTAATGATTTCTTTCATTAATCTTATATTTTTAATTATTTTTATAAGTCGATATAAAAATGCCGCCGGCATTTGCGTGTAACATGATGTGCATCACGGGGAGAAGTTATAGTCGGTCGGATTTTGCATATCATGTATGTGTATGTGTATGTGTACGTGTACATGTGTACGGAGTGTACGGAGTGTATGTGTGTATATGTAGAGATTTTTTTTTAGTAAGAACCATATCACCTCGCGCAATCTTGATCTCATATTGATGTATTATTTTTACATCAGATTGAAGAGGCATTGCGTCAAATTTGGAATAAAATTTCTTAATCTGATGTAAAAAAAAAATTATTTGGCGAGAATTCATCCATGCGAGTCGTTCGTATTTTGAGAAAAGCGTCTTTGACTCACCTAATCCATCATCGACGTTCTCATCCGCCCATGAACGATGATCGGATGCTTAAGGACGTTCTCTCGTCCTTATACTAGAGAAAATCGATTTTCTTAAGATTTTCTTGAAACTGTAAATATACGTTAATTTAGGTGTGCTTTATGCGTGGTATAAATTTCAGTACCTCTTCCGAGATAAAAAATGAAGATACTGAGTCTCAAAGTTTAAAAAAAAATTTTAAATTTAATTTTTTTTAGTTTTGGCATTTTTTCCTTATAGAACTCGACGAGAGAAGCAACTTTGGTCCTCTTGGCCAACCTCGTATCTCTTACCGTTTGGCCTGGAAAACCTTTTCATTAGTAAAAGTTGAAACTTTGAGGCTCAGTATCTTGATTTTTTATCCCGGAAGAGGTACTAAAATTTATACTACACATAAAGCACACCTAAATTAACGTATATTCACAGTTTCAAGGAAATCCTAAGAAAATCGATTTTCTCTAGTATAAGGACGAGAGAACGTCCTTAAGACATTTCATGAGTCGGAACAAGGCCGTGTTATGCGACGCCTTTTCGTCGTCGTAATTTTTACTTTGGCTCGTTATGCGTTTCGTATACGTGTCGATAATTCCACACATGGATTTCGCCGGCGAACCGCGGCGACCGACGGCGACGCCGATTCGCGTTAATCAGTTCACCGGCGTACCTGATCTGACCAGCATCTAAGAAACGAGGGACGATTGGGACGATCAGGGTCGCTCGATCGTCCGATCGATCAGCTGCGATAATAGTTTAAAATTTATGACTATCGGTACCATTCGCCTCACCTCAAGATACGCGTACGTGCGTAAAACGAGCTCCTCGATCGAGTCACATCGTTCGTACGAAAGGGGACTTTTGATTGGAATTATTTCAATTTTTGGGCGAACCAAACCCAGGAAACCTAGTTTAGTAGCACATTCTGAAAATTAAATCGATGTGATTCAAGATAATATACTCTCTGGCGCAACGAAAAATAACGCCCGCGGCTTATACCGGGGTCGACGGGAGAAGGGGGGACCACGAGAGGAGTTGAGGATACACAGGGAGGCCGATTACGGTGGGTGGTGGGTGGTACGCCGGGTCGCGCCGGGTCACGCCGAGCGCGAGAACGGCAAAGGAGAGGGACGGCACGACGGCAGCGGCGGCGGAGGGGTAGCCCCAGGCCAGCCCCAGGCAAATTATTCGCATTCAAACGATTCCGTTTCAATATCGGGTCGATGCCTAGAAACAAAAGAAAAGCTGAGAGATGCTGCTTCCAGGTTTCGCTTTGCGCCGCGTTGCTGCTGATGCTGTTTTTGCCATGCTGCTGGCAGCTCGCCGTCCCCGCCGTTGGTGCCTCTGTCTGCAACTTGCGGGCTTAACTTTCTTTTCCTCTCTCGTTTTTGCACCTTTTCCCTTTTCCCTTCTCTCTCTCTCTCTCTCTCTCTCTCTCTCTCTCTCTCTCTCTTTCTTGCGCGCGCGCGCTCTTCCTCTCCTTTTGATCTTCTTTCTCTTGTTATTCTTGTTGTATTGTATATTATTTTTTATTCTTGCTCTATCATCTAACTCTGACAATTTTAACCGCCCGAGTGGAAAATATCGGAAAATATCATGAAACGGAAAATACCGCAACTTTCTTACTCTTTGTGCCGAGAGCTTTTAGCAGCAAAAAAAAGTGACAGCATTGAATTATTTCGTCATTAAATAAATTAGGGATGTATAAATGTAATAGTGAAGTATATGTGTGTGCGCACATACACAAAATTTGCGGGTGTTACATGAGTTTAAAAATAAAAATCTTTACTTGCAAAGCTATCAAAGAAGCTTTTGTGGATTTCCTTCTTTAATTGCGCCAGGATTATATGAACTATATAAGAAAATATATATAACCACCCTTATTTCTGTCGTACACAAATTTCAAAGAACAAACTTTGACACACTTTAAGAATAATCCTTCAATTAAAAATTGTTTGCGATACTTGATCACACATTTCAAGGAGATAAAGTAATAATACATTCGCATAATACAATCATATGATATGTTCTGCGCCCCGCAGAAGCACGTTTCACACCCTCGGAGATCCTATACTAACAATGAGATGAGATGAATCTCATAAAAGCCGAGCATCATTGATCGCGGAACGTGTTGTCAGGCCGATGAATTGCGGTTGAAATCCGTCGCGGCCGATTTGTGTAACCACAAATTGCCGGGACCCACCTTTTTTACGACGACAAAATGAAAGCGCCATTGCAGTTTGCTCGCAAGCCATTCGGTACCGCGGGGATATAAATTAATAACGAGCCTATAATAAGTTTATTATTCCCCAATATCCGATTTAACGTCGGAGATTATAAAAGAGTTTTCCAAAAAGCTTCTGTAGTTTAAATAAAGTAACTCGTTATATGTAATCCGGTTGAACGGACGCTTGCATATCGAAAGGACCTTTTGTTTCCCGGTCCGCACCGAAACGAGAATTGAGCCGCGGATTAATCTGTATATTCCAGCTTCATGTAAATTCGCAGCATGTAATCGTTAATTTAGTGTGATTCGTCACACTAAACTATTTACGTTTGTTAATCTGCAAACAAGAACTGACGAAATAAATGCCTGGTTCTTGGCTAAATACTCTCGAAGGGTGCCTCGTATTCAGGAAAAATAATATGTGATATATATATAACATCCCTTGCGCCGCCGCCACGTGGCCATCGATAACTTTAGTATTGCGTCTTGGCTTGTAGGTTTTTCTTTGTTAGACCTAACCTGGGGGCCTCTTACATATCTTTTCACGAGGTGAAAATGCGAAAAGTGAACAGATTTACTAGATTTCGAGCAATGAAATCGTAGATACTATAGTGAATTCTCTCACTTTTCGCATTTTCACCTCGTGAAAAGATACATAATAGGCCCCCATGCTGTGACCCTCTTTAAGCCTCGGCGCGAACGTGGGAAGATGCTGGATTTGCCATACATAAGGTACCTCATTAAATTTTACTCTTTTGACAAGGGAACGTCGGATTTGTTCAACACATCAAATATTTCCTCGTGTCCATGAGACGGTGTTACGAGCGTTCTCAAGAGCGTCTCGCCGGACCTTCGACAAGAAAAAATATAATATAAATTAGGAAGGAAAGAGACGGCAAAAGTTAGAAAAAAAATAGTTCAATATTAATACAATATTAATTATACTACGTACGCAAATATGCTGCAGATGAAATACGAGAAATAAAAAATTTATTTCAGAAATATAATTAGACTCGTGAAAGTGTCAACAATTTAAAACGGCGAATGCAAATCGGGCGCGGAACGTGGTGCGCAAATAAAACTAAAAAAAAAACCGTGTATTCAAATGTGATGAACGTTTCGGCTCTTCTTTCGAGCCATCTTCAGTATTGAGATAAAAAGCCATCTTCTTATCTCAATAAATGCTGAAAATGGCTCAAAAGAAGAGCCGAAACGTTCATCACATTTGAATACACGGTTTTTTTTTTAGTTCCGCGCGCGACTTGTATTTATCGATTCATATAATTATGCTGTCGAGCAAAATTGAATTTATTTCCGCCATATAATGCATTTCTCGTGTTCACTCGTAATAAAAGCACCGGAATAAAACGTAACTGTTAAATAATTAGTTGCATCGTAAATAAAACATTTGAACATTTTACCGGGGGAGTGATGAATTCTCGTCGCGATTCTAATATGCATTTTGCGACTTTATTGCGCAAAATGTACTTCGACTGCATACATAAAAGTCAGTGCATGTAAAAATTTAATGATCGAAAAATCATTACTGTAGCTCAGTTCGCTAACTCATAGAAGAGAATATTAAGTTCTATTGTTATTTCAATCATCGGTTTTTAATGTTTTGGATTATATCTTTTAAATAATTTTATTCAGCAACTCGATTAATCTTTTTTCCTTAAGTTTTAATAAAACAAAGTGCAATCAAATCTCAAAATAACAATTTTACATTTCAAAGTTATTTTATTGAATATATTCAAGAAAGTTTCTGCTGTGGACAGAAGCTGTGAGAAGTTCAGGTATATTTTTTTTAATAAATAAAAAACCAAAAATTATAATTTAATGTTTTTATAAACACCTACAACAAAAACTCGCTTAATTTTTTAAGAAGATTGTGTTTACACGATTTAATAAAAATATTTTAATTAATAAG
>NW_020216795.1:0-2008 GCF_003070985.1 Temnothorax curvispinosus | reverse complement strand
AAAAAACACTGAAAAACACTTTCGTAAACGAACGCAACGCACTCGAACGTATAATCTCGTAACTAAAATGCACGCGTGATTTAACCTAACCTAAGCTGACTGGCAATTCCTAACCCGACTTTAGAACCGTTTCAGCGGTATTCCACAATATTCGAAATATATTTTATTATTATGCAAAAGGCAATCTAACAGTTCAAAAAAATAAAGCACTGCGCGTGCTGAAAACATTCCCATACATATATAAACAAATTAAGATTTCTAGAAAAGGAGATCCGTGCTCTCGTACAATAAACAATGGAGATAGAATGTGAAGAAACCGCTGTTGAATCGCGTTCGCCGATAACAACACCACGTTTAAATGAAAATCACGAGACAGTCGAAAACGATGCAGAAAGCGAAACTTGTGAGGCTAGTCAGGTGCAACCGGATTTATTCGTACCGACCGAAGACACTTGCAGTCAGACAAATGCAGGAACTCGTTTGGAATCTAGTGTAATTCCGAATAAAACCGACTTTCTCGTTTCTTCACAGTCACAAGTAAGTTTGAGATAGATATTGGACAGGCAAACATATCTTATAAATTGATAAAACTTCTTGTGACAGATCTATATTACTTGAGCAAATTGTAAAATAATCAGTCTTCAAATTATAGGTAACGTGCGATACATTGCCAGAACAAATAGCAAGTCTTGAGATATCGGAGCAAACAAGGGACAATGAAGCTACAAATATCACAGAGCCAAGAAATGTAGTTTCGGAAGATACCAGCTCAGTAGATTCTGCCTGCGTCTACAAGTATAACTGGTCCACAGCGCCGAGGGTATTATGTGTAGCTACTAAGGAATACCAGCCCACAAACTTGCATGAGAATTTTACGAAAGGTTGCCAGTGGTCGCCGGACGGAACATGCTTACTTGTACCATCAGAAGACTTCAAAATACGCATTTACGAGCTTCCCATAGAATTATACTCTGGCCAGGTTCCATCTGATTTCATACAGACCAACTTTACGTCTGCGTTGACAATTAAGGAAGGCGGCCTCGTATACGACACTTGCTGGTATCCTTTTATGGATTCGCGCGAACCTGCGACGTGCTGCTTTCTTAGTACCAGCAGAGAGAGTCCTATTCATCTGTGGGATGCATTTACAGGAGAATTGCGTGCCACGTATCGAGCTTACAATCAGTTAGTAGTTAGCATTACTTTTGCTTAATCTCTCAATGCAACTTTGCAAGAGTGCGTCTGTTTTCAGAGTTGACGAAGTAGAAGCATCTATCAGCGTTCAATTTGTGGATTCAGGAAGGGAGATATGGTGTGGTTTCAAGAACGCTGTAAGAACCTTCGACACGGACCGTCCTGGACGTCAGACAAGTGACATTCAATTTAAACACAATTTTCCAAATATGATAGGATTGGTCTCGTGTATCCGTGAAAATCCATTCATGCCAGGCTTAGTTGCCTTTGGCACATATTCCAAATGTATTGGTATGTATCCACCTGTGATAATACTGATTACATAGGATGTAATAAATTTTATATTTTAATTATGTCTATAGCTATATATAATTTTTCTTTTTTATATTCGAAGGTTTGTACAAAGACGGACCATTGTGCACTTTTCAGACCGGGAGTGGTGTAACACAAGTTGAATTTAGCCCTTGCGGAATGAAGTTGTTCTCTGTTGTCCGGAAAAATAGTGAATTTTTATGTTGGGACCTCCGTAATCCTGGAAATGTTCTTTATTCCCTCGAAGGAAGGCAATCGGATACCAATCAAAGAATACAAATTGCTATTACGCCTGACAGTAAACAAATAATCTCTGGTTAGTTCAATAAACACAAAATGACAAGTAATAAGTGCATGATATAATATACTCCATTAATATTATATATTCCATAGGCGGTGTTGATGGAAATATCGTTGTGTGGGAATTGCCGGAAATTACAGATTATAACGAAGAGGATTTGTATCCAAAATATAAAATAAGACTGTCCAAAGATTGTATAAA
>NW_020216794.1:0-4003 GCF_003070985.1 Temnothorax curvispinosus | reverse complement strand
TTCTGCCCCTCTTTTTACTCTTCTCACCCTTACTTCCATCTTCTTCTTTATCTATTGTCTCCCTACCTATTTCTACCTCCTCCGTCCTTCTTCTAAACTCCTCTCTTACTTCTTTCGACCAATCCGTCTTTTTCACCCACCTCTCTCCCTCCGCTATTGTCCCTCTCCTCTCACCAACCCCCCCTTTGTCCACCCGTACTGCTACGGATTGGTGATCCGAATCTACTTCACACCCCATATCCAATCTTGTCACTCTTTCCCAAGCTTTTCTATCTCCTATTGCGTAATTGCATGATCACTGTTTCCCCCTTCCTCCTGTAAAAGTCACCTCCCTCTTCTCATCTCCCTCTTTTGCTCCGTTCATAATTTCCCATCCTTCCTCTTCCACCCATCTAATCAGCCCTTGCTCCTACCTATTTATTATTTTATCTTTCGATTTTTTTTCAACTCCCTCTTCTCCATCCTCCAGCGCTCCTTTCTCCCCTGTTCTCGCATTGAAATCGCCCACCACTATCCATCTCTCCTCTCTCCTTTCCTCCTTTTTCACCGATTTTATCTTACCCATGATCTTGTCCAAGTTGCCGCTTACGTAAACTGTTGCCAATCTCCATTTCTCCTTCTTCCATCTTACTTTTCTAATCATTGAACCCTCCTTCTCCTCCCATTCTTCTTCCTCTTCTAACCCTTTTCTGACTCGCATCATTATTCCACGTATTGCTCTTCCTTTTCTTCCAACTCTTTCTTTCTTTGCACCCTGTTGAACTTCTTTGGCACCCTATTCTTCATCTTCTCCCATTCCTCCTGTTCCAGCTACGTCTCTACCAACCTCACGACATCCCACTCTTTTATCTTTTCCCAAAACCCTTCCTGTTTTCCCTTCACTCCAATCAACGCAGAGTGTTGATAAGAAGAGTGTTGAACTCAACAATTGTATCTGCTAAACGCGCAAATTGTCATGGAGGGAACCCGGGGCACAGTATAAAGCCTCTTGCACAATGTCAAGCAACAGACAATAGAAACAAGGAATAAAAATCAGAAATCATGTATAAATGCAGTATAAACAATGATACATTCCGTCACGTTGGAAACTCTGTGCCTATTGCTTGTTGTCAACCAGTCATAGCATTCAAATTTTTTAGGTTGTAATTGTAACGATTTTTTGGTTATTTCCTGTTCCTATTGCCCTGTTGCCTGGCATTTGTGCAAGGGGCTTAATCAGTATGTTCACTCTCTGTCGGCACCTTTCATCTTTTGGTTTCCGATTTTCCGCCATGTTTCTCGGTGGACCATCGACGTATCAACGGTTAAAGGGCCTCGGGTTGTACCTATACAAGTAACACTACCCAAATGTCATACGCCGATTTTTTTGAAACTATGCACACATGTAAAACTTTGAAAAATATTTGTGTCGTGTTTTTTAATTTTTGCTTATGAAGCGTTTAGAGTAGAAACTACCCCCGAAATATTAACCTTCTCAATTCTATGTATAACAATTCTTTAGGCCATGCACGTCGATTTGTTGTAAAAATACGAACCAGAAAACCTTGAAAATTCCTAGAGATAGTATTCTGGTGCAAAAACCATTTAGGATAACGTATATAGGATTGAGAAGGTTAATATTTCAAGGATAGTCCCTACTCTTAAAACGCTTCATAAGCAAAAATAAAAAAATACGACAAAAATATTTTTCGAAGTTCTACATGTGTATACAATTTCAAAAAAAATGGCCTGTGACACTTGAGTAGTGTTACTTGTTAGATGTGCAAAAAAACTGTATACATTATTCACTCTTATTAGGAATGGCCTAGGTAGAAGCACAATAAAAGATTATATATAAATGTGCGATTACTGAATAGCAATGTTTCGATGAATTGCTCGAATGCTAATTATATCTGAAATAACTATTATAAATTATAAAATTAAAGTGGAAATTATAAAAAAAATAGTCTAATTATTATTTATTGTTAAAAATTTTATATTCGTAGTAAAGTTTAATTAAAATTAATAATACAAAAATAATATAATTTTTGTAAATTTACATTTATTCTGTTCTATTTACAGTTATCTGTACAGCGATATATACATATTTGTTTAATACATTTACATGTATACATTTCATATGTTTACATATACGGCGGTATTCATTCGTGTTTCTAAATTTTCTGTATCGTATCAATTTCTTTTTTATGCGCTTCGCATAAAGCCTCATCCGGTTTTGAGAATCAGACTTATTATTCATGCCTCTATAAGTGTACAATATATTCTGAAACCGAAATGTAAAAAAAATTCTTAATTACTGAAATACAATTATGATAACGTATTCCGCTACATGTATCTCGCTCGATATAATATTTACCTGTACACAATAATAAAACACGTTGACTCTTTCTGTAGATGTGTTATTCATCACTTTCAGACACCAAGGCAAGCTGATTCAGCAAACATGACAGAATCGTGTCAATTTCTTTCTTATGCGCCTCGCATAAATTCTCATCCGGTTTTGAATCAGGCTTATTATTCTTGCCTCTGTAAGTGTACAATATATTCTGAAATCGAAATATAAAATAAATTTTAAATTATTGAAATATGTGCGTGATAACATTTTGCTACATGTATTTCGCTCGATATAATATTTACCTGTACACAATAGTGAGACAGGTTGACTTTCTTTGTAGACGTGCTGTTCATAATTTCCAGACACCAAAGCAAGTTAATTTAACAAATATGACAGAATTGTATCAATTAATTCTTTCTTATGCGCCTCGCATAAAGTCTTATTCAGTTTTGTGTCAGACTTATTATTCTTATCTCTGTAAGTGTACAATATATTCTGAAACCAAAATGTAAAATAAATTCTTAATTACTAAAATACAATTATGATAACGTATTTCACTACATGTATTTCACACAATACAATATTTACCTGTACACAATAGTGAGACGCGTTGATTCTTTCTGTAGATTTGCTGTTTATCATTTCCAAACACCAAGACATACCGACATTTTCATAACGAATGTTATGAAAATTTTGATTACAAGATGTAATCAAGGAAAAAGAGATGTTTAAAACAATACTCTTTCCCAATCCCCAATTCTCAATCCCCAATCCTCAATCCCCAATCCCCAATTGTGTATTTATGTATGTGTGTAATATGTCATTGTGTGTGTGTCCGCAATGGTGAACTTGGGTTCGTAGGTTTAAGAATTATGCGGATTAATCTTCCCTGCAGTCAATATATATTGCAGATCACTATCCTTATTAGAAGGGTATTGACACTCCTGTGAAAATATATGCGTGTCCACTGATCAGTCTAATAATTTAAATAATTAATTTTTATTTAATAATTCAAATTAAAGCAAATTTTAACGTAAAAATATAAGTCAAAGATGATTTTAATCTAATAATCTAAGTAAGTTAAAGATAAATTCAATTTAATAATTCGAACAAAAGTTCCAATAATTCAAGTCAAAACTAATTTTAATTTAATAATCTAAGTCAAAATCAATTTCTATCAAATCAAGATTATTTTTACTTCAATAATTTAAATTAAAACTAATTTCAATATAATAATTTAAATTAAAGTCAATATCAATTAAATTAAAATCAATTTCAATCTAATAATTTGAGTCAAAGTTAATGTCAATTAAATTAATCCAAGTTAAAAATTTTAATACAATAATTAATAATCTAAGTCAAAGCTCTAACATTGAGCTATAAACAATCCAAATTAAAATTAATTTTAATTTAATAATTCAAATTATTGCCACTTTTAATTAAATTAATTAATCCAAGTCAAATTAAATTTTCATCCAATAATCTTAATGAAAATTAACTTCTACCCAAGTTAAAAGTTAATTTTAATTCAAATTAAACAGAATAATTCACGTCAAAGCCGATTTCAATTCAGGTTAAGATTAGCTTCAATCCAAGTCAAAATTAAAGTTAAATTAAATTCAATAATTAAAATTAAAATCAATTTTAATCTAATAACAATCTAAACAA
>NW_020216793.1:0-7258 GCF_003070985.1 Temnothorax curvispinosus | reverse complement strand
CCAAACATTGCCAATCAATCGGATCGCCAATCGATTAAAAAAAAAAATTACCACAGTCAAAGTGGGGGGGCTAAGAAAAGATCAAAAATTTGTTTTTTTGATTTTCTAAAGAAACGCGCAACCACCAAAAGTTTTTAATGCGGTACCAAACATTGCCAATCAATCGCCAATCGATTAAAAAAAAAAAAACTACCACAGTCAAAGTGGGGGGGCTAAAAAAAGATCAAAAATTTATTTTTGATTTCCTAGAAAAACGAGAAACTACCGAACGTTTTAAATACGGTACCAAATACTACCAATCAACCACCAAACGATTGGTAAAAAAAATATATCAATAATCCACTTGGGGGAGCTAACTTTGTTGAGGTCGAAAAATCCCGTCCACGAAGTTTAAGCCGTTGCACTGCGCCATCTGTCTGAATTCAATACTCGCATGGAGCAATGTTAATAAGGCAGTACTACTGTGTTATCCGAATCGTGGATGTCAATTATAATATATATTTTATATAAAATATATAGAATATGAATTATAATTTATAATACTAATATTAAATAATAATATTATTATTATTCGTTTTATAATTTGTATGATTTTAATAAAAATTATAACCAAATTTTTTTTAAATTAAATTAATATATAAAATACGATGTTTTTCATTTAATTATCTTGACACACGAATGCCACGATGTACTCTTCAGAGACACTCCATGATATTTTAAATAAGTGGAAAACTTGCTGATTAGCGATTAATACACGCGGAAATGTATAAAACTATGCGAAAGGCATATAAAACGAGACGGCTGTAAAATTCCATATATGGACTTTGACAGATAGCATTTTTCTATTTAGACATTTTTATTTAGAATAACACAATATTTGAAAATATTGTACACTGAAGAAAAAAATTTATTAACTTAACTAAATTTTTCAACTAAATTATTATTTTGTTAATTGAACATGTATTAGTATTTAAGTCAAATATATGTTTTGTTAAATTTAATATGTTATACTTAATTTTAGTATTTCTATATGTTCAATTAACAATATAACATTTAGTTGAAAGATTGTTAATTGAACATATAAAAATACTAAAGTACTAAAAAATACTAAGTATAACATATTAAATTTAACAAATCATATATTTGACTTGATATATATATATATATATATATATATATATATATATATATATATATATGTATATATATATATTAATATATTTAAAATATTTCATATATAATTATCTATATATAGGAACTGAATATCGCAAAAGTCGAGAATTAAATTAAATAGTTATTTGTGTAACAAGTGCGGGAAGTTGAGAATTGGACACGAGTGCGGAGTGGACGCACGAGCCGAAGGCGATTTCCAATGATGAGGCCAAGAATTATTGAATGTACGTAATTGAAGACCAACAATTTTTTCAAACAATGAAGTCGGCCGTTTTAGCTTGGATACGGATGGTGCGTCTTCATCTTGATTTTGATACTCTCTTGCATACGTGTAAATTTCGTTTTCGGTCACGTCTTCCATTGGAGTTTTTAACATCATATTTCGGCAAAGATCGCAATTGTTATTGACAATTGTTTTGTGTGCCACCTATTCTGCCAAATAATTTATTGCATTTAATTCGTAGATTGAATTTTTCTCGACGTCTTCGATTTCAATCTCACTCTTGATAGTGTTTACTGCTTCTCGTACGTTTAAATTTTTGCTCGATTCTTCAACATTTTCCTGAAACTCTACTGACTCAGGTTCGTCTACCGTTTCAAACGCTCTACTTACTCCTGTCGTAATTGGATTCAACAGTGATAGAGCCTTGTCACATTGAACGTTTGCTCTGTCGCTTCCATGAATATATCCAGTCGATAATATATGTCTTAAGTCTTAACGATAAACAAACCATTCGCGCTGTTGGATTTGGATTATGTCCACCTCGTTGTTTGAGCTTCGAAAATAAGTGTTCAGCCGAATCCTGGTTACACAAACCAGCAGCTAATTCAATGTTAGGATGTTCCTTAGCAACTGATTTATATACACTTAATATCGCTCGTACGGAGGAAATCCATTTAGACATGGGACACGTTTTAAACCGTCTGGTTGTGTACTCCATTCTGAAGATCAGTCAATGAAGTCTGTTAATACTTCTTCAATTTCAGGGTTTCTTGGAGATAGCAGACGTTTTTGCGGATTGCGGAATATAAGTTTGTAAGAATTACATGCGTCGATTACTCGGTTCATCGTCTCCACAAAATCGACTGTTGCTTCCCACGTCGAAGATTGAAGTCCGATTTTATCATTTTCTGCCAATTTTATCGCACATGCGTAAGTATGGCTGAGCATTTGAAAAGCCCTCTTCACATTCATGGCTTCGAATCCGTCTGGATGCAAATGAGCTTCAGATATGTGAGAGAGAAGATTTGATGTGCCGTTTGCTTTGTCATATTTCCAGGTATTTTCAAAATCTTTATACGCAGCAATAATTTTTCCATTGTAATACAATATTTTATGTTGGCGTAATTGACTTAACAATCGTTTAACAAGGTGCGGGAAGTCGAAACTTGCAAAAACTTCCGTTCCATTGAGTTCGCAGATAGGTCTCTCCGGCGTTACTTACTTTTAAAATGGAACGGTACAACTGTTGATTCGCTACACCTTGATCACAAGTCAATAATTTGACAATCGCTTCAGCGTCTTTCAGTTTTTGATGACAAATTGTTACGAGCTGTCCGATTTCTGGTGCTGTAATCCTTGTTCCAGAAAGAAAATATGCAAGAGGTTGGCGCCAAGAATTTTTAGCGTTTAAGCTGTCCACACAAAATACAAAAACCTGTTTTGCTCGTATGTATCGTCTCCCTAAAGGACCGAGATCAATTAATCCTTCAATTATATCGAATTTTGTCGAATATTCTTCGTAACTTTTAATTGCCATTTCGTCCCATTTTAGAGCGCAAATCCATTCATCTGGTGGTAGAGCGTAAAATTTTTCGGCCAATTTTTTAAAAATAATATCACAGAATCCAGTCGTAATATCGTATTCAGAAATCCACATTTGTATAGTGCTTTTAGTAGGAAAATTGCAACCACCTTTTCTTAATCGAATAAGTGCCGCAGCTGAGTGAAATTACAATTGCTTCGACAGATTTTTTTCATCCTGCGTATAAGGCGCGTTTGGTTTATGCAATTGTAATTTGACCATAGCTCGAATCGTGCCGAGGGATTATAACATTTTTTTTCATCCAAAAACTCGTCCACATTTATTTGCTTTTTTATTTTCAATTCTATCTTGGTGGCTTGTTTTACATCATTTCGAAGTTTTCGAATCTTTCGTTGTAAGCGATGAATAACATTTTGCTGTCTTTGAGTTTTCTTCAGTAGATTGATCTAAACGTTTATTTTTTTATCGATATAATTTTTTTTTCGTGCAGCTACAATCGATTTTTTAATATTATCGGTTGTCTTTGACATGCATACTGATCGTTGGGGGTTAAATTTAATCCAGTACATAGTATCATCCGAGTAATTATCATCAAATGTCAGACGATTTGTGATAATATACTCGCAGTTTTTTATTGCTTCTATTCTCATCACTTCCTTCTATTGCAACAGAATCTGCTTCTGCCATTTCATACTGCGTAAAAGTCCCAAGCTGTACAGATTTTGAGGGTAAGCATGTGACTGAAGAAATATCATCGTTGCTGTTTTTGCATTCTAAATTATTGAGTTGTGACGTTCGAAGACACAAAATGGAATTTAAATGTGTGGCAATCTGTATCTAAATGATAAATTATTGGAGTTAAATTCTCGCGTTGCTGGATTCTTAAATATGGTATTGGTACAGCATTCCATTTTAACTTTATTTTATCAGCGTTGAGAAAACTAGTTTCACTGAAATGGGTGCTACATATTCCATAATTTCTCACTGTTGCTGGAGAAATTGTAGACAGCCGTAAATTACCTGTCAATAATATATATTTATTATAGTTATCTTATATGTATATATATATATATATATATAATACAATTATATTTATTTTATATATATATATATATATATATATATATAATACACATATACATACACTATAATACATTGTCACGACTTTTTCACTCCCGGAGCGGTCCGGGGCGTGTGCCGGATCAAAAGGGACAAAGGAGAGAAAGGTGATAGGCCTCTCCGGTGATTTTCTCGCACCTCCGACACTCCGCGAAACGATCTTAAGGTTGGGCGCCAGACGCGTAAATTCGCGTCCGCAAAATCGCGAAGAACCAAAAGAGAGAACGCAAAACGAAATAAGTCGGAGTGCGAGGAAATTGCTAGCTCAGCCTAATAGCAGGGCGAGATTAATGAAGGGCAGCGCGATATCCGGCGGGGTGACACATAAATCATAAATCCAATCAGCTAACAAATAAAGAGTAACATTTATTGTGTAATCAATTTAGAGAAAATAATAAGGGCCAATTTGGCTTCCATTAATAAAGCAAGTAGATGGTTGATAACGTGGGCGTCAATTTTTGAATAACACAGAAAAGATAACGCGGACGCCAGAAAAACACGGTAAATTACGCTGATTTAATAAGCGCGCGGAAGGCGCCGGTATTACGCAAGATAATACTAACAGAAACTAAATTCACGAATGCTTTGAATTAATAGAGCTGGCGAAAAGTGTAAAACATCGGCAAAATAAAATATATAACTAGAGTAACGTGAAATAATAGCGTGAAATGTCACGAAATGATAGCGCGTCACGCTCGGAGCGCGTAAACGCAATGGCCCAAGCCGGGCAGAGATTTTGTCGCTAAATAATCTTAATCTAACGCAAGGAATAATCTTAGTCTACCACGAGTAATAATCTTAATCTAGCGCGAATAATAATCTTAATCTAATGTGAATAATTTTCTTAATATAACGCGAATAAGATCCTGACGTAACTAATCAGTCGGGGTGAACAGTATTTTACCGTCATTAATAACGCGAATAACATCCCAACGCCAGAAGTCAATCGACACGAACAATACTCTCACGCAAATAATAAGTCGACGCGGACGATATTCTCACGCAGTTATTATCCTACGCAAATGCTCGAACGCAAGACTCAGGCGCGAACAGTACGGCAAGGCCGGTAACATCAGGACGCAATCACGTGATTAAGATCTCGGCACAACCGATACCGCGAAGATAATCTAAGTGTCCGGACGCGAATCGCGAGTAACGCAATTAAGCCAATTAATACTATGACGCGATTCATACTTGGCCGGGCAAATTGCTACGCACGACGAGACACGCGGTCGTGAACGCGAAGGGCGTGAGAAAAGGCGTGCTCGCGATATCGAACGTCGTCATTGACGCTTTTACCGCGATCTCCAGGAGTTCGTATATTTCGGTCGCGATCCCACGGCCACGAGACCATTCCGGTGCTCCTCGTTCTCACTGTCGATCGCTAAGTACGCCTTGCCGGCGAATACGCTAATTATCGCGAGTAATCCCGAGCGAGAGCGCGACCCGGAGAGCGGTGTCGTGGCTTTACATTGAATATTACCGAGGCAACCTCACCGTTGGTTGATTCTTTCTCGCGAGGCTCCTCGCCGTTGTCCCAAGGGTCGAAAGAATAGCTGCCAGTATTCGTACGAGAAACTAATTGTAAGTGCGACTCAAGTGCGCAATAGAGTACCGCGACTTAGGCGTGCGTGCGTCGGGAATCGAGGACGAGCCAAGAATGCTCCCGAAATTTCGCTCGATGGCGGAATCGATAGCGTACCCCTCCCCGGGCGTACGCGGCCCCGCGACGCTATAGCGCGGACCAATCAGGGGTGAGCTCAAACGGTCCCTCGTTCGCGCGCGTTTTTTCCAGGATCCTTCCCGGTAGCGGACGGGACGTGATTGCCTCCGCGTTTCTCTTTGTCGGTCCGGAAATGGTGGCCAACCATCACGGAATCTGGTCAGTAGGTTGAGGAGGGCAGATGAGCTGATTTTGCCCCGGCGCGGCGTCCCGGGGCCCTGCCGTTACGGATCCGCCCGCCGCTGTGTTTCGCCGCCGCGCGCGTGTCCTCTCGCGCTCCCCTGCTTTTGGCGGCACGCAAGCACCACCGAGATCCGTTTCTTGTCGTTCGCTGTCCGCTTCCTCGCCTCCACCCTTGTCGTCGACTCCGTTTTTCCGTGATTCTCAGCATCGTCTCAGGAACTCCGGTTTTCGGCTCGGTGAGGCGCCGCGCAAATGATACAAAAATAAAAATGAAGGGATCAGAATAATGTACGCAAATTTAATATGCCCCTGGAGATCTCGCATCGATTCATTGGACTGTCCTCGGGCGCGAAAAAGGTTGCGAAACCCGCGCCTTGTGACGGCAGCAGGGCGCTGCAACGCTGCAGCGAAACTACAACGTCACAACATATACATATATATTATATATATCTCACTAAAAAATAATATTATGATGTAAAAAGCGCTATTTTCTATCAATTCCTAAACAAAATTTTTATTACATTGTAATTTTATCGACTATACAAAGTTGAATTAAAGCTACAACCCAAGTAGCATAAAAATATAAAAAATTTTTAAAATTTATTTTTAAAATGAAATGTATAATTACGCATAGAGAGAGAAATGTAGGGAAGGAAGAGGGAGATTGCAGAGATATTTTACATTAAAAAAGAACAAAAGAACACGATTAATTTAAAGAAGGACACTGAGAATCTCAATCCGCTATACGATAGAATCATAAAAGCCACGTAATAATTTCTCTCTAAGCGTTATTTTTATTTGTTTGACCTAGTCGATTATTTATATTTCGGCGATTAGTCAGTCGCTGTCTTTCGATTCGGAACGACGTGTCACTGGTCGGTTCCGTTCACATTATGACTGCGGCTTGCTCTGGAGTGCGATTTTTTTAAAATAAAGAAATTTGACAATGTTAGTAGAACTGCAAGAACCTTGTAGTTGGCTAATGCAATTTGCGAACAGTATGAGATAGGTAGATACTTTCTTTATTGTTTCTCGTGCGACATTCGTTCCTGTAACAATGTGCTTGTAATGACTTCGTTTTGTATACTTTTTAGAAATCTCTTGATAAGGACACAAAACCAGTGTCGAAACGTCGAGTTAATGTAAGAATTTGAGTATTAAATGTCAGTTTGGTCAAAGATACAACCTGTGTTAATTTTTTCACTGACAAAGTAAAGAATTTGGTAATTCATATATATTGTTACGCTCGTGCTGGACACTGGGCAGAGAAGTCGCGGAAAGCTGTAAAGCTCGC
>NW_020216792.1:4469-5664 GCF_003070985.1 Temnothorax curvispinosus | reverse complement strand
TGAGGAAGCAATGTGCAAGTTTCAACTTGCACAATTTCATCTTGTTTAGGTATCTGTATTGCATTCCAATTTTTGTTGTCAAATTTAAGTTGATAGAATAATAAATTATCCAAATGCCACATATTCAATAATTTTTTGTTACAACATCAACTTTTTTTCTGCCTAATACAATAACACCATTCAATTTTACAAATTGCAATTGTTTTTTTTACTGTGACTTATATTTGTAAAATAGATAGATTAATAACAATGCTACTTTTTTTGTAATTTGTCATAATAATTTTATTTTTAAAGAACAATAAGTACAGTACTTATCAAGCAACAACATACAGCAACAACATCACTAGGCCTATTGTGCAACTAAAAGTATTTGAGTAAATGTGTGCGTGTACGTGCGTATGTGCATATGTGTGTGTGTGCGCGTATGTGTGTGTGCGTGTGTGTGTGTGTGTGTGTGTGTGTGTGTGTGTGTGTGTACGGATTTGATGTTTGTGGTTGCTTTAACTTCCGCAAATTTTGATATATCGGGCTCAATTTAAAAAGAAAATGTAGAGTATCATTAAAGGAAGGTTGGTATTGAATTTGGCAATGATCAGTAAAGGGGTTCATTTTTTATAAAATTTTGAATTTTGTGAGAAATGTCCGTGGTTGCTCTAACTTCCGCAAATTTTGAGATATCAGGTTATTTCTAATTTTCTTATATTTTTCAATCTTTTCTACCCCTATTTCATATATAATTCTTTAAGTTTTGGTTGATTAGACTGAGCTTTATATGCGATCAAATGCCCATAATTTTTTGAAAAATGTCTGTGATAGCTATAACTTCCGCAAATTTGGAGATATTGGGTTATTTCTAATTCCATTATCTTCTTCGGTCTTTTCTACCCCTATTTCATATATAATTCTTTAAGGTTGATTAGATCCAGTTTTATACGCGATCACAGATCCATACGCGAAGTTCATATATGCAGGACCATGTAACCTTGAACTCCCAAAGTCAACATCGATTTGACATTGCGTCAATTGTAAAACCCCACTTGTGCTACTGAGCTGACTCTTTTTCAATTCTTAAAAAGGTTAAATTTAAAATTTAAAAAAGTGTGCAAATTAGAAATACTATAATACTATAAATACTAATAATTATGCATCAAATAAAATACAAGCTTTTTATTAAATTAATCTTATAGATAAATAA
>NW_020216792.1:0-4459 GCF_003070985.1 Temnothorax curvispinosus | reverse complement strand
TTTTCCTTGAATATCTCAAAAAGTTAAGCAAATAAAAAAAATGTTTCCGACAAAAGTTGTTCTAATTAATTTGTAGAAAAAGATAATATAATAAAAAATAGAGGTTTACATTTAAAAAATTTGACCTGGGTCTTACTGGGTTCAACACGGACTCCAGACGCAAAATTTATTAAGTTTGTTTATTGGCTTTTTTCAAACCCTCTAACTTTTATCTGAAAAATATTTTTTCAATAAACTAATACTTTCTGAGATAATTAGCGGAGATAATTGAAACACGAAATAAAACTCACCCTGTATATAATTATTTAGCAAAAATAATCATAAAAATATCATATAGGCGGTATTGTTTATTCACAGACAATATATTTTTTTTACAGATCAAAACTTTAGCATATGTTAATAAGTCAATAATATCTTTTTATGGAATGCAATTTGTACTATTGTCTTATTGTTAGCACTAAAAAGATAGAAAAATGTGATAAATTTATACATATATTAACATAATATACATAATATACATTAACATAAAGATTTAAAATAAAAATCTTTAAAAATTCTTTATGCTAATTGTTTCCAAATGCATTTTTATTCTAAATATTTTATTGTTTAAAACACCCTTTTTAGTTTTCTCAAGTACAAGAACTCGTATTTTCTTAATAGATAGTTAAAAGAAAATTCAGCAGCTAATGCTATTGTTTGTAGAGTCCTCTGTCAACTGAACCACTATCCTATTTCAATAATATTCGTAAAAAATGCACTCGTTATTTAACTAAAACAAATAGTACTAATTGAACGCTAATGAAATGTTCAGCTTCTGTCCCATATGTAAATACAGTTTGCGGAGCACCTGGTTCTTTCGCGAAAGGGTCACATTTGTCAACAAAATTATTGCCGACAGATTCGTTGGCGCACATGTATTTGCTCGTATGCTGATTAGTGATTGCCGATAAAATCAAATAGCAGCAAAGTTATAATTATTGCACTCAAGACAATGATTTAAAAAACATGCCACTTGGGTGCATAAATGTTTTTGCACACAATTTTATTACACATAAAAATAAATTTAAGTAATATTTTATTTCGTAAGTATTTGCAAATTCTTGATTTAATTATGCAGATATATATATATATATATATATATATATATATATGCAGTTATAACATATAATTTTATACATAAAATATTATATGTATAGATACGTATAATTAAAACTAAAAGTAAAAATAAAAGTTTGGCGTACTCGCATTTTGGTATATATATATATATATATTTATATCAGTACAAAATTACCTTTTTTAAAAAAGGTAAAAAAAGGTGCCAAGTACACGCAATATATTTTGTAAATCCAAAAATTCAACCTAAGTGGTAATAGCTTTATTTCTGCTTAACAAAATTATATCACAAAATTGCGTTATCTAACTCAACTCAATAAGTGATATGTTATTTCAAAAAAATATATGAAATCTTTAAATTGCGCCAATTATTGTACAAAGAAAATATATATATTGCTTTGAAAAATAATTGTTGTGCAATTACTTGAAAATTTTTATACCCGAAGTAATTGGAATTAATTATGTCATTGCAGTTAGTTTGAATTATCCTATTGTAATTTTTTGTCGGTGATTTAAAAAAAAAACTATTGAAAAAATTTTTTTAATTTTAAATGTTTCATTCATGTTTAAATGCTCAAATTGTGTTACTTTAACATATTTTTAAATTTGTAAAGTTCAATTAACATAGCAGGCATATGTTAAATCTACACATATATGTATTGATTATTTTACACAAAAATTTTGACAAGGACCTTTTTTAACAAAACTACAAAAATTTTCCAACAGTGCACACGCGGGTTCGGATTTGTAATGCACGATAGTAAATAATTTATTCTAAGATGATCCTCATTATAGGTACTCCGTGGTTCCTATTCCCTCGTCTTCTTTTACTACTGTTTACGCAGTATCTATTAATTATATTTTTCCCATTATGAAAAATTGTACTAATAACTTTATATTTATAGGGTACCTCCGCAGCGCAGGGTTTTACGCCGCAGATGTCAGAAAAAATAGAAGGAATGAAGTACTTGCTCGCAATTATTCTGTTATGTGCCTTTATGTCATATTAGTATTGTGTTGTAATTTCAGTTTTTTACTGTTAATATTAACAAAACTGTCATGAGTTGAATCGATTTCTCACCGTAGTAAGAAGCGCGATCTTGTGTTACGACCTACGCAAAATGATTACTGTAGGGAATGTAAAAAGTTTAATGGTTATTTCATGATACATAAGTGTAGAGGGATAGTAAATAATGGAATACAGCAAAATACAAGTGCATAGCTCTTGTATTTTTTGTTTAACTTAATATCTTGTATATCCCTCCTGTTTAGGATATACGGCAAGTTAGCATGCGGGATTTATGCCATAGTACAGACACTTTGTAAAACTCGAAATCTCCTATATGTTTTTTTTTCCTTCTTTTTTTGGATCGTATAACAATAATCTTTAATGCATCTCTATCGCTCTTCTATTTTTTTTTTAATTTTTCAGTTTTATAATTTGTTTATCATTCTTACATCTTAATAAACTTCTTACACACATTTTATAACTTATTATATTTTATTGCCTTATTTATAAACATTATTTGTAATTTTTTATAAGGCGTATATTTCACCTATGAATGTCATATAACTCACCCCTCTAGGATATATGGCAAAAACGCAAGGGTTTCTAAAAGTTTTTTTTATTAGATACAAAGAATAAATATTTCATATTTATATTTTTTTATAGTAGTAGACAGTATAAAGTTTTTATTGATATAAAATTCATTGGCCTTAAACATAATAATAAATAGTACTCGATAAATTAAGTTTCTCTTAGTTGCGGCGTATATACTGGAGATACCTTGGGAGATACCTTACTGGATGAGTTTTTCAAATCAATACACCTAAATATTTCAAAAATAACGCATTTTTGGAATACATGAAATATCTATACACAAAGTATTTAAAAAATTTGGGATACTATTGCAACAGCATATTTTTGAAATCAAATTAAGTTAAAAAGTCCTGTACCACTTTTCCCTTCGACAAACAATTATCGAGATATCGTTAAGGAGGTTGGTTGACGTCCCGCTGCGGGGCAGGCGGCGCGGCAGGGGAAAAGCATATAGGTTAGATTTTCGTCGCGCGAAATAAACGAATTTTAGCAAATAAATATGTGGAATGCATTCAATTGTTATTTCTTAAGGTTTAAAAAGAGTTGTTTGTACATACAATTGAAACCCAAATACGTTATTATCCACGTTGAAATGTGGCAATAATAAATGTGGACTTGTTTTATTTTTACAATTTCTTGATATAACTATAAAGACAAATCATATCAGTCTTTGAGAAAGTTCTTCCTAAATATGTAAAGAATTATTTACACCTATTTTCATTAAATTCTTATCATTTTTAATATACTTTCGAGAGTTACATTACAGGTTAGGTAACATTTTTGCTGTGTCGCCCGTGTATAAGAGAGAGACAAGAGTAATAATTTAAAAAATTATTTACTCGACAATCATGCAGACAATTGTCTTCAACTTTGGCATGGACGACAGATTCCCAGACGAACATCCTCCATAAATTTAAATTAATTCTTATCAAATTGATTTGAGCAACCACCCTCCTTAAGTTAAATATTGAAAATACAAGTTTTCCTTAAATATCTCATAAAATATTAGGCTAGTAGAAAATGTTTCAAACAAAAGTTGATTGTTTTTTTTTTTACATAAAATAAGATGCCGTTAAAAAAATTATAAGGTCCTATTTTAAAAAATTAAGTTGACTTTGAAATAACCCTGAAAACGTGTACCAAATCAAAAATAGCTAATACTGTTATGTTTTCCCCCAAAACCAAACAATTAACGTTTGTTTCAAATTTTTTTCCAAAAATGCGTCTTTTTCGAAATATTTAGGTGTATTAATTTAAAAAACTCACCTGTGTATATATTCACATTAATAGATATCTAATATTTTATCTTTAATCCCATCTCTTATATATGACTTCGTTTTGATTTCAATCGTTAAAACAAATGATGTACCATGATCAGCAACGCATTTCACTGCTTGTATTAACTTCATATAATAATCAACTTTATCTTTTAAATGCTATATATATCAACTTACATTATGGCCGGTATTCATAGTCGGTTCTTATATTTAAGACCGTCTTAAGTACAATCTTAAGCCGTCATGAATCAATCACAGAGCCGTATTAGCATCATAAGACATTACTTAAGGGGGCAGTCTAGGTCTATTTTGCCATATTTTCAAGAATTTTTTTTGTCATAGTAAAATGTATTGAAATATCTCGAAACTTTTATATATTATTTCACATATATTGAAGTACGTAAAAAAATTTTTTTTTTTGTTTATGGCGACAAATGTAAGGGTATCCCATAGAAATCTGGTTGACATG
>NW_020216791.1:0-5636 GCF_003070985.1 Temnothorax curvispinosus | reverse complement strand
ATTGAAATACAACGTACGATAGCGATTCGTTATTCATTGTTGCGGCACTTCTGATATCTGATGTAAAGTGCAATATTACCATTTATTTAACTTTTTGTCACTTTTTCGTCTTTATACTTTCACCACCATGTTAGTCGAATCTACTTGGAGACCAGTCGTTCTTGCGACAGACGTGACGCGATTTGTAAACGTACATAGCATCTCTCAACGGTGAAAGCGTCAATCATTCGCATATTATTGACCATCACAATCATCCTTTCGAGATTTCAGAATTTATATATGGATATGCACAACACGGGGGAGGGGGGAAATGACATTAATTTATACAAACATACATATATATATACAAAATGCATATTTCTTCGATTATTTATCATATACATATGTACATTCGTTATGTACATTTATTACACATGTGTATAAAAAACGTTGATTACATATAGCGTACATATTTCCCGTTTCTTTATGTGTAACTACCGCGGGAGAAATGAAGGAACAAGAAAGAGGGTGCGCATGTGTGTTCCAGGAATTATATTACAAGACAGAGAACATTGACTTTTGTTAATATGATACAGATGTATCATGTTATTAATATTTCTGAAGTAATAATGTATCATCTAATAATATCATCTGCTTTATTTCAACACGTAGACAGAAAAGAGTTTATTAAATATTTCTTTCTCTTTTGTAATCCTTATTCCATCAAGAAGTTGAGCACTGTTAAATTTGTATAATAGTGTTAAATAACACGCAATTTGAATCATTTTTAATCATTCCTACGGTCACTACTACTCTTACTCGCAATATCTCGTCAATTTAACTAAAACGACGTTAATTTAACTAAATCAATGGAGTTAAAATAATACTGTTTTGTGTTAAAATAATAAATTTCGACACACATAGCAGTTAAAAATAACAAAATGTTATTTAACTCAAGATATTGATTTAAATAACTTTCATCCTTTAATATTGAACAGTGAGGGAGTTGAGGGAGACATTATTGCGCAAAATTTTCTTAACAAACACAACAATAAATGGACAATGCGATCGGAAAAGTCTATCTACTCGAGAAAGCAGATAAAGAAAGAAAAAGAAAAAAATAGCATTACAACTTTTTATCGTTCATTATCGAGCACGGCCGATATCTGCGGCGGTCGGCGCACGATATAATTTTTATTTCTCCGTGACAGAGAACACGAATGCGTTTGAAACGCGAAACATAACAATGCGCGTCGCCGTTTCATTGCTTGTATATCGAAATAACTCGGTCGTATAGTCCTCCCTGGGACACGTGTGCATACCGCGAGCACCGTTCGTTAGTACGTAGTCGAGCGATAAAACGACGCCGCCGTACGTCGTCGTCGTCGTCGTCCGTCGTCATCGTACCTGCAAAGCGTTTGTGAAACATTAAAAGCCGCAATATGCGACGTTGTCGCCTAATGACGCCCCTCGAGACGCCGCCGCCACGATAATTATTAGCGCGACGGCTTTATTGACGGTACACCGGAGAATACGCTCTCCTCGTCTTTCTCTCTCTCTCCCTCACTGTGGTGGTACGTTATAATTCTGCGCGATGCGACGACGTCACTTTTGTTAATGTCGCACGGGGAATACGGCGATAAGGCGCGCCGACACCGCGCGGTTCAACAGAACCGCTGCTCGTTTGCGCCGCATTAATCTAGAATTCAGATACATTCGATATATCTTGTTTAATGTCTCGTTTGCTTCTTCTTTTTTCTTTCCAATTCTTCGTATCTCGACGCTGGAGAAAGTACGCTGCTTGCGCAAATTTATAACGAAACCTCTATGTGCGATATTAAATTTGGAATTAATGTTGGGTACAATGCTATTAATCTCTCAGGAATATTAAAATATTTTCTATAATTACAATTACTATACATATATACACACATATATAACTTGGAGTGTAAATTAATGAGAGAGGAACAAATAAAGAGAGCCTTTAGGTACTCTAATATATCATTGTTTTAAGTAAAAAATGAATAAATCCTTAGTTTATATGTTAGTTTCTTTAATTTCATAATTTTCTAAGTACCTATCAAAGATCGGCAATTGTTAAACTCGTCAGCATGCAACTTTCAGAGGATTCGTGAGAAATACGTTTGAATAATTTACAACTAAGCAGAATAAACAGGAATGATGGTGCAAATTGATAAGATCGCGGCCATTGTAAAGTAATCGCGTTATTGAGGCGTTTTTATTAAAACCGCCCCTGTATCGATCAGTCCTTACGTTTTTCTTAACTCATTTGTATCATATTGTCCTCATTTGGGAAGGTCTAATATTATTAAGCGCCTGTATATTTATATAGTTCGAACGACACGATTATATTATTATCTTTGCATCACGTTCTTTAAATTCCTTAAACACAATCAAGACTTGAAGAAATGAAAATACTGAAGAATTTGAAATATTTTCAAAGAAATGATAAATCATACGAGGAATGAACATGACGCAAATGCAACAAAATTCTTAAATGCTTAAGTAATTAATGCAAAAAGGACGCACATGAACGTTGGTTTGCTGAACAATTTACAATTAATTAGGCTTCGTGGGTTCTATCATTCGAGGTTCTATCACCGCGGGTATCAGAAACCGCTACACAGGTGTTGCCATTGATTCCCGCTGGGAAATTAACACTAACGCGAGCACTTTACATCACGAAGTCAGACGTCAGGTGCGCATTGACGTCTCGGCGCTGCGACTCAATGTTGCTCCAATTCAAATAACGCTTTACATTGCATCCGGCATCTCGAAAAGAGTGCTTAATATAAGTGCGCGCGCAGATGAAATGTACTTATGTTATTACAAATGTATAGGCACACTATAAGTTTCACGAAAATTTCACGATAATTGCAGCGAAAGTGTTATACCACGTAGACTGCACACGAGTCTGTATACGCATTCTTTTTGTGAGGCAGAAATTTGCGCTGTTTAAATGCGCACGAAGTCTATCATTATTTCCGTTGCGAGAGGTTCGAGGATGCGAATTCAATATAATATTGCATGTTGCGTAAATCACGTTTCGAAATTTCAATCGCGTGACGTGGCTGTGATCCTTTATTTGATCTGCTATACACGCACGTTTCTCCGCTGCCTCACCAAATTTTTACTCAAGCGCGATATTTATAGAATACAGAAATTCTATACGCAATTGACAGACTGCGTACGGGCATTTGTATAGTTTTTCCATCTCTCTAGAATATCAATCAATACTTACACAATGTCATACGATTTTAATTGCTCGGTCGACGACGCGCGTCTTATATGCGATGCGTTGTGGTAAGTCGCGACTACGATTGTGACTTTTCTTTACTGACGTGGAAAATGCTTTTTCTCTATACCGCAACTTACTACCGTTATTAGATAATATTCGCTGAAAAAGTAATGAAGAATGACTTCTCAAGGAAATTGTCAACAGCTAGATAATACAGTATGGTTTGCCATCGCGCAATAGCGGTAAATGTCCGGACGTTTAACTTTGTACAGGTAAACATATCACTCTCTACGTGTGCGTATAAATATACCTACATACGTATCAATTTTTAATCTCTAAGATATACCGTGAACATTTAAAAACTTGCATTATATTGTAAGTTATTATAATTTTTTTAAATAAATAATTTATTTATAACAATATATAATGTTTTAAACGTAACAAATAATTCATTTATAACAACTTTGTTACGTATAGCAAGGCTATAATCAGTGGAATATTTGTTACGTTTAAAAAATTATATTGATATTGCAATTTATTTGTTATAAATACAACTGTTCTCATATCACAAGATTTCTTTCTCATTTTAGTTGAGCTTGGCTTTTTTAATTCATATTTTAAGATATCTCCGAATAATTACAATAATACTTTCGTATACATAAAACTTGTTTAATGTGACTTTTACTAGAATATTTTCTTGTATACGACTCTTTATCTCTCGTGGACGCATTTACTCGGCGAGCGCATGCATTTCGAGATCTCCCTTGATTTCGACTTCAGGGGGGAATCAGGTGCGAACGGCACGGGACGCGAAATCGGCCGAAACGGGAGCGTGCACCGTAAACGTGTAATTGACGCGAAAGCGTAATCGATAGTGCACTCAGCGAACATCCGTGTGGTACGTGTGTTACATACATACACAATGTACGCGCGTGCGGATGCGTCGTGAAACGGTACGGAAGCGAGAGGAGCAGCAGGTGAGAGATAGAGAAATGCGTGAGGGCCGTGCGCTCTCGTGCAGAAAATACGATGCACGCACGCACGCACGCGCAAAAAAACACACACACACACACATATACGTGAGGCGTACGTCACATTCGCGTGCCGAAGACACCGTTCTTAATTCCGGGGTCCTTGGAGGACTTAATAATGATAACGACACCGATGTGCCAGAAAAGCTCGATGTAAATCGCGGGGCGTAATCGCGGCTCTCTGTGTAGGTCGCCGCTCGAGTTTATGAAACTGCGAATGCGTGGTATAATGTGTATCGTGCGTCACGTTACCCCGATCACACGCAATGACATCGAAAGTCTTAAATGCATGCGAACTTCACCGCGGAAATTCAGTATATTAATATTTGACAGCTAATTAATGGTTCTCTCTTGATGAAGTTCCTGAAAGTCGTAAAGCACAAATATATTTCCAAATACTTTTTTCTTAATATCGCCTGATACTATGATAATATTTTCTAATTATAGTAGCTATATATTTAATTGTTATACCTGTAGCAAAAAGCAAGTACGTAAAATGCAAGGCATAAATTTAACAATTGGAAATTATTTTAAAGATTATATTTGTATACAAAAAATTAAGATGGAACATTTTCTAGTCTCATTTTCGCATAATATATAAGTTCTAAAGATTTTGTTAAAATAATTGTTGTCGACAACTCAACTATCTACAGGAAAGAAAAAATTCTGGATTTTTAATAAAACCGTGCTATTATTACATATTCCATGTGAAAGTTTGTAAAGATGTTATAACTAATTCTTATGATTGCGTAAAAATTGTCGAAATACGAGTTACACATATATGAAAATAAATCAATAGTATAATATTTCAGAAATGTGAAAGGGGTCGAAATAGATATGTTTTTACTATAGATGAATAAAAAGTAAATAAGGAATAGCAAGCTTGATATTCGATACACATTATACAATATTCGAATTCAATATTTCAGATATAGTTGGCAAACGAGTTAATTCACCTGGGGATTTCTTCAATCTTCTTTCAATGTTCTTTTGAGAATGCGCTTGATTCAACGTCTCGAGACGCAGGTACCAAGACGAACCGTATAATTTTACGAGGCTTAAACGCGGTTACCGGGTTTCCGCGGCGAATCTGTTCCGAGGACAGGCATCATTTGCATTTTTCGTGCGTATCATTATCCGCGTGGAAGTCGCTGTCGAGATTGAAGCCACGAGGGGAAGAAAGAGAGAGAATGAGCAATGAAGAGAAAAAGAGGATATGTGCGCTCGAGAATGTCGACATCGAACTCTCGACATAGGTGCCGACATTGCGCGAACGTCCATAATTACTGTGAGGTTCGCTGATCGCACCGGTAAATCGTTCAGACTTACGAGTACCTATCGAACACATTGAGAGTTCCGCCGTTGAG
>NW_020216790.1:2402-4107 GCF_003070985.1 Temnothorax curvispinosus | reverse complement strand
CACCGTGTGTCCGTTTCCTACTGTGTCCGATCGACACTGTGTCCGATTCATTCAACCTGCTGTGTCCGATTTATTCTGTGCGCAACTGGGACTCACTCTAATAAGAACATCATAAAAATATTAAACAGAAAAAATTGAAATTGCTGTACATTTGTAAGGTCCTTAATTGAAAGTCGAATGATAAAATCCTTGATTGGTTCTTCAGTCGGAAGTGAGAATAAATCGAGTCAATCATCGATGTAAGCTCGTCACAATCAAGAGTCAGATAATTAAAATAAGGTGTATAAACTGTAAATTAAAAAAACTTGTAAGAGCGAGGAAATGTAAAAGACTTTGTTACGATTATACATACTGCAACTAAATGTGAGATTAGGCTTTGAACTGTTGCTAAGAGACCGTACCGTGTCAGATCTTGTGCGTGACTGAGCATTACCGCTCCATACAGGTGTCGGTTAACAATAAAGGTAGTAAATAGACAAATAAATAACTCCCTAGGAATTGTTACTAAGTTCGTTAAGAATATCAAAATAAAAACCATCCAATAATTCAGTATCATTATTAGAATTTGTTAAGAGCTCGCGCAGGAGCCTGGCCTCTACTAGAATAAGGAATAGGAAACGACACTCTTGCTTACGGATTTGAAGTTAAAGAGATTGTGTATTTTTATGATTCAATCGACAAACGGTTGATCGTATTACAATTAACGCATAATACACTCAGTTTCATACAGAAGTATATGCTGTTTTAAATACAATAAAAAAAAAAGTTGATTAGTACTGAATAATTCTTTTTTTTATAATATTCATTCATATGCTTTGTAGCTATTGAAAGAACTTTCAGAAAGACATAATAGCTATGTATATTCTTGTTTTGAAATTATTAAAGTAGTTAAGAATAGTGCAAATCAATCTCTCTTTCAAAGAAAGGATCGTTCGAATTGTGCACAAATAAACATAAATAATACAAGCAAATATCATCAAATATGTTGAACAAATAATAAGATAATGAACTAAAGTGCCAATTTTCTTATAATCTTGAAATAATACATATCAGTGTGACTACTGAATAAAACAAAGAGTGAACTTGCTTAAAATAAATAAGTACTTGCTTAAAAGAGGAAAGAATTAAAACTAAAATAAGGTATATTGCATAATCTATGCACATCAACGGTGAATCACCTTTAATATTAATTGACACATTAATAAAGTAAATTATCCAATAAGTAATATAGCCGGTTATAATAAAACTCAGTTATTGATAAATAGAGAATTCATTTAAGTAATAATTGATCATAGGCCGATAATACGTTTTATCTTAATAAAGCAAGAAATGTCCCCCATCAACGATAATAAATCACAATAGACGCAAGTTTAACGCAGTATTAATGTGAATATCGAAATCACGTTTCTCTTTTAGTAATCCTTTACAACAATGTAATTTTACGTTACTTACAAACAAAGAAAATAATTATTCACGCGGGTTGCAACCATAAGACAATTAATGAGAAAGAATTATACTGAGCTCAGTTTATCGAGATAATACCGGGAATATCTGTACAGTTCGCGACGTCGCTTTAACGAAGGAAGGGTTCCTCACACCGGTCTTTTCCGAACTCTGTAATGAGAGACTCGTGCGTCAATCATCAGAAAGCTGCGGCTTTTTTTGTATATATATCTATATATATAAAATATATCTATCTATCTAT
>NW_020216790.1:0-2302 GCF_003070985.1 Temnothorax curvispinosus | reverse complement strand
GTCGGGTTAGTTACACTATTTATAACTCAAGAACGGCTGGACCGAACTTGTATTAAAACCATATAAAATAGGGGTAGAATTTTCCGGGGAGTGCTATAGAGTGTATAGTTTTTCGTTACCGATCTTCTGGAAACCGGTTTTTCTAATTTTTTTAATTCTTACGGGAAATAATTGACCAAATTTCGGAAAGGGAGAGGGAGAGGGAGAGGGAGAGGAAGAAAGGGAGGGGGGGAGAGAGAGAGAGAGAGAGAGAGAGAGAGAGAGAGAGAGAGAGAGAAAGAGATTGATTGATTGATTGATTGATTTTTTATTATGCCATAGTCAATGACTTTAGGCAAGTAATGCATTACAAAGGTAGAACAATCGGAAAAAAAAACAAAAAGTTGTAAATAAGAACAGAAGTAATACATCTACATAAGAGGAACAGTAAAAATAGTATAATATAAAAGCGACAGATGTGCGTTAAGCAGCAACCAGCAGTGGAACTGCAACCTAAGCTGAGGAATCGGTAGAGTAAAGAAAAGGGTTGAAGCACACCTCCAATATTACGCAAAAGATGCACAGAGCAATGAAAAAAGTCTCAGATTCAACTCGCAAGAAACGCAAGAACAATTAATAAACACTAAAAGTAACTTAAACTAATCGACGTATAAGCGATAGGTTGACACTCTCAATCAGATCATGCATAAGGCAGAGACCAATATAAGGCTCTAGATAGAGTTACGCTCAAGCGAGAAAAGATAGTCGTATAGCTTACCCTTAAAAACGGTGACAGACGTTGCTGAAACAACATCATAAGGAAGCGAGTTCCAAAAGTAGATGCCCGCGAGATGAAAGGACCTGCGATAGGTTTCAGTTCTGTGATTTGGAACATGAAAAGAGTGCGGTAGCGCCAGTCGTGACGATCGCCTGACTGAGGGGTCGTGATCAACGAAGATTTCAGAGAGATAACTAGGAGATAAGTCATGGGACACCTTAAACATTTCAATACCAAGAAAGTAAAGACGGCGGTATTTGACCGATAACCACCCCAGTCGATGCCGGTAAGGTGTGATGCGTTCGTCACGCCTTAAATTGAAAATGAAACGAATAGCACAATTTAAGAGCCTCTGAAGCCTGGTATTTAGTTCCTCGGTCACGTCGTTGTATACAAGAGAGCAGTAGTCCAACAAAGGCAAAATCAAGGTGGTCACAAGTTTAACACGTAGATTAATTGATAATGAATTCTTATGAAATTTCAGTTTGTGCAGTGTAAAGTGTACCCTTCTTGAAATGTGTGAAACGTGACACTCCCAAGAAAGGTCGGAGCGCATGATGACCCCGAGGTTTCGAGTCTCCGTAACAAATGGGATGGAGGTACCGCCAACTGAAACGAGAGGTAGGTCATTTAAATTTAAGTGTCTAACGTGACTCCTGCTGCCAAAAATCAAGACTTTTGATTTCTTAAGATTGAGAGTCAATCCGTTGGTTGCAGCAAATTGTGAGATGACACCCACGTCATGTGCGACGAGGTGTAAAGCAACGCTCAGTTGACTAAGGGGACTTCTGCGATAGATCTGTGTATCATCGGCGAATATAATGCGCTCAGTATATCTCAAGAAGGCACCAATGTCGTTAATAAATAAAGAGAAAAGGAGAGGACCTAAGACGGATTCTTGTGGAACACCTGAAGTGACAGACAGCCAGTCTGAGAACACGCCCTCCAAATCAACGACAGCCTGACATCGACCAGTTAGATACGAAAAAATTAACTTGAGGGCCGAATCAGAAAACCCTAGTTGTCTGAGTTTGGTCAACAGTAGAAAATGACTGACCGTGTCAAAGGCTTTGCTGAAGTCGAAGAGGACAAGAATCAACACCTCACCCACGTCGACGCCATACTTAATGTCATGGAGCAACCGCAGCAAAGCGGACTGGGTGAAATAGCCTTTCCGGTAACCGGATTGCCGATCATCGAGAATATTATGAGTAGCTATAAGAGAGAGAGAAAGAGAGAGAGAGAGAGAGAGAGAGAGAGAGAGAGAGAGAGAGAGAGATTGATTGATTGTTTATTATGCCCAAGCAATAGCTAAAGGGCAAAGAATGAATACAATATGCAATGAACACATGTAAATAAAACCTGTCATGCTCTCTCCCAAACAATACGCACTTAAAACTAACTTACAACTAACTCGCCTTAAAAATTAATGCAACTTAAAACTAAGAGAATAACGCTACGCAAAAATAACTACAAAGAAAAAAATATAGAAATACAGCAATTCGCAAGAACAAAAGTCCAAAAGACCCACTACTCAGATTCAGA
>NW_020216789.1:0-4917 GCF_003070985.1 Temnothorax curvispinosus | reverse complement strand
CTCTCTCTCTCTCTCTCTCTCTCTCTCTCTCTCTCCCTCCCTCCCCCTCTCCCTCTCCCTCTCCGAGATTCGATCAATTATTTCGCGTAAGAATTAAAAAAATTAGAAAAACCGGTTTCCAGAAGATCGGTAACGAAAAACTATATACTCTATAGCACTCCCCTGAAAATTCTACCCCTATTTTACATGGTTCTAATTTCTAATACAAATTCGGTCTAATAATTTTTAAGTTAAAAACGTTTAAACATACACCACTTGTAAGAATTAAAAAAATTAAAAAAATGAGTTTCCAGAAAATAGATAACAAAAAACTATACACTCTACAGCACTCTCCGGAAAATTCTACCTCTATTTTATATGGTTCTAATATAAATTCGGTCCAATAGTTATTAAGTTAATAACGTTTTATTTTTATTTTTCTAATTCTTACGGGTGGTGTATGTTTAAACGTTTTTAACTTAAGAACTATTGAACCGAATTTGTATTAAAACCATATAAAATAGGGGTAGAATTTTTCGGGGAGTGCTATAGAGTGTATAGTTTTTCGTTATCTATTTTCTGAAAACCGATTTTTTAAATTCTTTTACCCGTAAGAATTAGAAAAATTAAAAAAATCGATTTCCAGAAAATTGGTAATGAAAAACTACACACTCTATAGCACTCCCCGGAAAATTCTAGCCCTATTTCATGTACTTGTGGTAAAAATTCGGTCCAATAGTTTTCAAGTTATTAACGTTCAAACATACACCACCCGTAAGAATTTTATATAATAGTATAGATTTTTTGTAAAACATTTTTTACTTCCTTCTATTAGATGTCCTTGATTGCTTAATTCATCAATCTTAATTTTTATACTTTCCTTTTTGGTTGCTCTAGAAAATGCCACATAAAGTTGACCATGAGCAAATACAAGGATGTGGCAAATAAATCCCAACTTTTTCTAAACTTCGTCCTTGTGATTTATTGATTGTCATAGCAAATGACACTCGAATAGGAAACTGTCTTCGTTTAAACTTAAATGGCAGTTCCAAATCACTTGTAATTAAATCTATCCTTGAAATAAAAACAATCTGTCCTCGGGCAGGACCAGTTAAAACCTCTGCATAAATTAGATTATTTTTCAAATTAGTAACAATAAATCTTGTGCCATTACAGAGTCCTTTTTTAGTATTTAAATTTCTTAATAGGATTATTGTAGCACTGACTTTTATTTTAAGTCGATGAACTGGCATTCCAGAAGGTGTCAGAGAGTTTAAAAACTCAGTTGGAAAATTCAATTGCTCTTGTGGATCATCACTTACAATAGAGAATAGAGTCAATTGAGAGATACTCTTTTTCTTCTCCTTCCATTAGACAAAGAATTTCGTCTATAATTTTGAATGTATCCTCATTCTTAGGACAAAGAATCGTTCGATCTGGATTTTCTTTAATCTGTTCCATGGTGATTCTATCACCAAAAATTTCAGCAATAAGAGATTCTTTTGATATAAAATTCTGGGGAATTTCAATTGTATCGAGATGTAGTCCATCCGTATTTGATAATTTACCATCTCCGAGTTGCATTAGCCAATTTGCAAATTCTTTTTCTTCCCCAGTCCTCATATTTTGCTTTAGTTTAACCTGAGTTACATTCCTCCATATAGAACTGTATTTTACAGTTGACTCAATTATGGCTGCTTTCTGTGCATGTGGCACTACGGGAAGATTTTGTCTAAAATCTCCTGCAAATAAAATTACTTTTTCTCCAAATGGTCGAGGATTCTTCATTAAATCTCTTAAAAGTTTATCAACTGCTGTTAAAGCATGTCCAACAGTCATGCTCACTTCATCCCATATGATTAGTTTAGCAATGATAAGTTCTCGTGCAGCTTGAGAATTTCCTCTGATATTGGATTTAACACTATCATCAATTGGAATTGAAAGCTTGAATAGGGAGTGATAAGTTCTTCCTCCTTTTAGAAGTGTTGCTGCAATTCCAGTCGAGGCACATGGAAGAACTATCTCGTTTCTTCCTCAAATAACACTTAGAAATGTGTTAAATAAATAGGTTTTACCACTTCCTGCAAATCCGTCAATAAAAAATAACCGATGAAGTTCATTTTGATTTTCAATTGCTCGCATGACAATATCGTATACGTGCTTTTGCTCAGCATTTAATGTCGATAATAAATAATCACCACGTATTCTTTCTTCATCCACATTATACTCTGTTATGTAAATATTTACTGGAGTTGGATTTGGTAATTGAAAATTCTCACAGCTACTTCCATTATTTATTAAAATTTCTTGTATATGATTTAAAGCCATATTTTCAAGATTAACAACATTCTTATGTACAAAGTCCTCAATCAAGAAATCTTTGTATTTATTCCAAATAGCTAATACATCTATTTGAGTTCCAAATATACAAATGTAGGAAAATAATTCTCTAAGTTGTACAGGCATTTTCGATTCTATTGCCTCCTCTAGCGTTTTTCCCCAAAGATCATCAGTTTCCACCAAATTTTTTGCAATTGCTGCATCCTTAAATGTCTCATAAACAACTCCATTAACAGTTTTCAAATCTTTAAAACATTTAGCTCCAGCCACATGTAATAGAAGAAGACGTAGATAAAATCTCTCAATATCTTTTATGCTTACTGTATAGAGTCTTGAAATTATCTTGTCACCACCTTTTTTGCGTGGCTTCCATTTAGTTTCTTTTTTATCGTAGACATAATGATAAGGAATATCTGTGTAAAGAAACTGCACTGCATTTTCATCAGATTGATTTAATTTTAACCATGCAGTCAGCGTAGTATTTCGATTAAGCTCTCTTTGAGCAGCTTGCTCTTCATTTCCCGCTCGAAAATAAACCATTTGGCGAATGAACTGCCAGTCTTATGACTGTGTGAGACTTCATGAACAGATCATATCCGTTCAGTCTTCACATTGCTTCTGGAGCACTGACATATCTTGCATTCAGGAATGAGTTAACTTCATTTATTCTAATGAATCTTGTGCCATCTCGTGCTTGTACTTCAATTGCAGCACAGTCAAATCCTTTATGAATATATTTGTATAAATATTTTACACTCTTCACTGATGAACATATTTCCAAATTTATATGTTGATTATATTTCATTATTAAATATGGTGAATATGGGACCACCCATCGATTGTCAATTTTTTTGCCTCTGACGATATATTTTTTCTCAAAATTTCTACGTTGATACATAGGATATCCATTCACATTAGCATTAATTTCTTCAAAAAATTCTTTTGGAAAACCTTTTAAACATTTTCCATCTTCCCCAGTGCAAGGATATCTCATTGAGGGATCTCCACATGGACCGTGAATCATATGTTTCAAAACTTTTTTATTAAGTTCTGGATATCTTTCTTCGTTAGGGATTTCAGCCCATACCATCATGTCAATGACTTCTTGAAGTCGTGGCTTATCTTCATCACTTAACATTGCAAGTAAATGCAAATGTGGAAGCCCTCTTTTTTGAAACTCAATCACGCCTGCATAAGCTATAATATTTCCAAAAATTTTATTTTGGATTAAATCCTTTAAAACTTCTTTAACATCCAAGTTAAATGTTTTAGCAACTAAATCAGGTCGAAACTCTATTAGACATCCATCAAGGTTATTCTTAATTTCTGGACATTGAGGATTGCAAGTCATGGTAAGAAAAATGTCTGGTTTACCAAACTTTCTGACCAAAGACATAGCATCTTGGTATCTTTCTTGCATGTTCCTTGGACTGCCCATAAATGAAGATGGTAATATTACAGGTATACCAACTGTAATTCCTTCATTTTGTGCTCGATTATCAAGATGATCCATTAATCCGGAATAAAGTTCAGCTCTTAATTGAGGTTGATTCAATTTAATATAATTAAGTCTATTGACTTCAGTTTTCATATATGCATCAAGTATAAATTGACATCTCAATTTTCCTGCCCTTTTAAATTGGCTAAATTCGACTCTTCGTGCCAGCAGATGAGCATAATAATCCATTTGACTTATCTTAAATCCTGGATATTTAGGATTATTTGATTTAAGTTCTGAATGCCATCCATCGTTACCATATGGATATAACAATGGATAACACATTGGATCACATCTTTTGTCCAAAATTGATATTTGTTGTACATCGTTCGAATTTTTATTATAAATCCTAATGTCTCTTTCAAATGGAGGTTTACCATCTACATTCTGAAAGACCACAGCTATTTTATTAGCTTGTGGAGCATTGTATCTTCTTTGATCATGTTGAGGATCTTTTCTAAATGACAACATTAAATTTATTGTTTTATTGCCTATTGGATTCAGATCTTTTTCAACTTGACGCATCATCTTAAAAGTTTTTGCAAATTCATTACATTGAACCATAAAACATGACAAATCTTTCATTATTTCTGGATCACATTCTTGATTAGCTTTGTTATTCATTCTATGATTCACAGCTTCTTCTGTATCTAAAAAGTAAAGTTGTGCAAATCGCGGAGCTTGCCCATCCGCTGGGCACATTGCCGTCGAGGTCAAATGATGATATTGCCCATGAATTTTTAAACAATAAGGAGCATTGTTCACAACATCCAATGGATTTCTATTTCCCGGGGCACCCATGGAAGCCATAGCTAAAGCGCTGTTATATGAACGAATATTACTAAGAAAATTTTTTGATACATAATTATTTCCCATGTATAATTCTCTAATAAAATCAGGACAATTTATTGGTTTTAATTTAAGCTTGCCCTTTTGGCAACAATATGTAAATTTTCCATCTTTAGATTTTTCACATGCAAAGTTTAACGATTTGCAAAATTGACATTCTACATTCATGTGGCCAAGTGTATAAACTGGCACATTTATTTCATGTCCCTTGGAAATTAGCGCAATGTGATGATTTAATTGTCTAGCTTGGT
>NW_020216788.1:0-8045 GCF_003070985.1 Temnothorax curvispinosus | reverse complement strand
TGGAGACTCCTATAAGCGCGTAATATTATTTAATATTAAATAATATTCTACGCGTAATTTTAGAACATTAAGTACAATATTCTAGTAATATTAATTATCTAGTATTATTATAATAGATTAGTTATATGTCTGCTCCTGATAATATTATATAAATGTTATATGACATATACACCTTATAAAAAATCACATAATATTTATAAACAAGGCAATAAAATGTCACAATAAGTTATAAAATATGTGTAAAAAGTTTATTGAGATGTAAGAATGATAAACAAATTATAAAACTGAAAGATTTTAAAAAGAAAATATAGAAGAACAATAGATGCATTAAAGATTATTGTTACACAATACAAAAAAAAGAAGGAAGAACACATAGAAGATTTCCAGTTTTACAAAGTATCTGTACTATGGCATAAATCCCGCATGCTAAAAATGCTAAAAATATATATCCTAAACAGGAGGGATATACAAGATATCAAACTAAACAAAGAATACAAGAGCTATGCACTTGTATTTTGCTTTATTCCATCATTTATTGGAAAACCCTCTACACTTATGTATCATGAAATAACCATTAAACCTTTTAATTCCCTACAGTAATCATTTTATGTAGTCGTAATATATAATCGTGCCACTTACTACATTGAGAAATCGATTCAACTCACGATGGTTTCGTTAATATTAACAGTAAAGAACTGAAATTACAACATAATACTAATATGGCATAAAAGCACATAACAAAGTGATTGCTAGCAAATATCTTTATTATTTCTATTTTTTCCGACTTCTGTGGCGTAAATCCCCGCGCGGCGTAAATACCGGAGTTACCTTATGTCAAATCCTGTATCAAAGAGCCTTTCTACCAATAAAATTTGCAGCAGACTTTGCAGAACCTGTTTTTAACAAATATGATTATGTAGAACACAGACAGAATAAAAATAAAACAGAAAAAAAGAATCATCATAATAATGTAACAACTAAAATTTAGAAGGACATAATATGTAGAAAAAAATACATTATTTTCTGGAGTGCCTGTTATTATGAAACACAGTTATCTGCTAGAAAGTGAACACAACTTTCTCGTTTTGAGTATGTGAGCACGGAACCCGCGCGATCGCGTATTCTAAAATAGTAAAGTAACAATTAATACGAAGGATCAATTTGGAGGCTTTGTGTGACTGTAATACAAAAGTTCAACAAAAGTAGCTAAAATAGTAATTGAAAATGAACAAACATCGTTTTGTTAACGCATTACTTCTTTTTATTCAAGTTTCAATGAAGCTGCATCTGTGGTATCACAACAATGCCCTTGCAAGTACAAGATGCCTCGAGAGTCGTTCCATCCGGGTTGCGGATAAAGGAAACTCTTTGATGCTTATTAATGCGTCGCATATAAAAATGGATGTGAATACGCCAATCATAAGAAGAAGGTTTCAGATCGGCGAATGCGAATTATACATTTTGGTCCTTTGCCCATCGTTTCCCGTCTGTTACCACACGCTGTTGCACAAAACCTAATCTCGCAAAATAGTCACATTAAATACAAACGCGTGTGCGCAACAAACGTCGCATCGAATCATATTATATCATATCATATCGCATCGCATTGCATTATTCCTAAGGCCGCCGGCGTTGCAGCTGCACCTCTGGGCACTTCCGCTCTCCGAATTAAAAAAGTTCTCTCAAAATAATTTCCAACAAATCACATAGCAGCCCAATAAATATACCTTAAAACGTCTAATAGCGTTATCGCCTATCGTTACAATATATAAAAACTTGGGAAGAAAGGTGGAAGAAAAAAAAAAGAAAAAGAGAGAGAGAGAGAGAGAAAGGGGAAAAGTAGAAAACAGAAAAATATTTTGCGCTCTAAATTTGAGCTAGATAGTAAGGGAAGAAGGAAAAAAAAGAGAAAGGAGGGAAGAAAGGAAGGGAGGGAGGCAGAAAGAAAGGAAGGAAATAACGCGATTTGATGATTCGTTAAATCCGTAAGTAAATAATTAGGTACACTTGTCATGGAAGAGAGATCGCGTAAAGTGCGCTGTTGATATTTATAAATTAAACGAGTGTCTACAATGCAGCGTCAGATATATATATATATATATATATATGTGTGTGTGTGTGTGTGTGTGTGTGTGTGTGTGTGTGTGTGTGTGTGTGTGTGTGTGTGTGTGTGTGCACACACATACATATACATACATGTATTTGTGTATGGTGAAGCCAAACTCGATAAACAAATTTCTACAATGAGGGATGTAAATAGCATTTGTACCGGAAGTCTAGTCGATTCGCAAATTTCTACGTGATACAAAAGATACTGCTGGCGCGATAACTCAAATATATAAAAACGTTTATTATTTACAACTGCCTAAGTGATAGCAATCTCTTAGTTGTTCGTTATCTTTGAATTATCTTACGGAGTCGGGCATACATAAACGGCTCAAATATGCCTCATTGGCAAATTTCTCATTGGCAAAGAATACAATTTTCGAATCGACATATCCTTTTGTTTTTATTCATTTAGACTGTAAGTCTTTCAGGTACGTAAGTTCTTGGATCTTCATGTGTCTTTCTCGCTTATCCTGTTATCTTAAAATGCGATATTACATTTTCCTGGTATTCCCATTCTCAATTCAAGAAATAGGACAGCGAATTTATAATTCCAATAATTATACGAGTCCGTCGATTTATTTCAAAGCAGATATATGTATAGCTATCTGGCCACAAATTCATTCATATTCTTGTCACATTTTGTGAACGTTACTCTCAGAAGTTTATCGAAAGAAAATTCAGCTCCGCCCTATACGCTTTTGCAAATCCCCTTAAAAGGTGTATATCGACAACAGGAATCCTCTGGATTAGTGCCACTGATATATATCTTTTACAGGACGTGTTCTGTATATCCGCGCATTGCAGGCTGGCATGTGTGTCTGCGCAAAAAGGCCAGTCCGCGTACATCCATTAAAAAATAGAACAAGTAAAAATAAAATTTAAAAAAAATCGATTGTACATAAGATGAAATACCGTGATGAGAGAAAGGGATCTGGATTCGAATATTCGGGAGACAAAGTAGCCGCGCCAACAATAACGACCGGCACTTCCGCAGTTACCTTCGCTCTTCTCGGCGCGGCCGCATCGTGCAACGCCTATAATGTCCATTTACACTATTACTATTCAACAATTCAAAATACTTATGATACACACAACCTTGAATAATCTCAACAGCTGCTGGCCTTAGCCCGAATTAACTTACGCATACATCATAAATACAAAAGTAATTTCTCGCTATTGCTATGTTTCGCACGCTTCCACCTCGACTTTCCTGATTAATCCTTTAAATTGGTGCCGCGGAATTCCCGTGTGTCCCACGACTCGCTCTTTCAATCATCACAAAAAAAGAGTTCGTTTTTGTTTCTTTCTCGTATTGATGTAACTAAAATATGCGAATTGAATCGTGCGTGCCATGGACAGGTGTGTGAATATTTACAAGTGTCCCGTTATTATAACGGAAGAAGGTAATTTTAGATGAGAAAATAAGTCAAAAGGATAGAATTATCTCACACGCGTATATGTTATGCTTTGGAAAAATCTACTTTAAAAATCGGAAAATCAATAATGCGTTTTATTATTTCGAGATTTGCGCGGTATAACTTACAAATAACTCGATATCAATTATTTAACGCTACCAAATATGAGTAAAAGATACGATCCAACACTACAGTTTTTTAAATATTCGAAAATATTTCGAATGTTGACGAATTATTTGGAGAACATCACGATTGCTTGGACGTAAAAAAGATGTTATTAATTTTCCGATTTTCAAATTTCCTTCTCGAGAACAAAGCACGATATAAAAAATGCTATTATATTCTTTTATATGAAATCGCTTCACGATTGTATCTTATTTATCATAACATATGTACAAAGCGTTTCCGGAGAATAACAAAAAAGAAATATCTCGTCGTGTAGCAAGAATAAAGAAGCACATAAAAACTCGTTCATTAAAAGCATTCTCTTTTAATACATTCAAGTCAAACATTTATCCTAATTCCTTGCACCTACGGAGTACTCGATTAAATCTTTCTCATCTCTTTTGTTTTGGCACATATTATTTGAGTTTAACCGCGTATTCCAGTTACATTCGTACGACTCATTTTCCACGTAGGACACGCGAGAATGTCGCGATATAAATTTTATAATAGTTTACAATAGGATTAAGTTTTTCGTTTGATCGAAGCCTCGCGATTCGCCGCCGCGTCTTGTGCAAAATATACATTCGCGCAGTTTTTCTTTGCAATTTCATTGCCATCTGTCACACTGTCTTACATCGTATTACAACTCGCAATAAAAAAAATATTCAGTCAATCGGCTGGGATTAATACTCGTGCTTAACGGGAAAGAAGAGCTTTCGGCGGGTACCCGAAGAGACAAAGTGGCTACGCAAGCTGAACCTTACAATTAAACCGAGCTGAACAACGAATGATGGATGGATTATTACATAATGCGATCATTCGTCGATCGCGACGATTAATCATTAATCTCCGCTTCTGCGAAGATTAATACTTTGCTGTTTCTTTTACAAACTTTCGGTTCGATGAACTTTTTTGCTCTTTACTTTTATACACAAATAATTATTACTCTAGACTGTTTTGTTATAAATAATGTAATCGCTATTAATTTAACGCTCATTTATTTGTTCAGGTCACATAAAAAAGATCGATCAATTTTCCAAATGTTACTTTAATAATTTAAATCGACCTTCGTGTTATAATTATATCGAGTCAATTTAGACAGTTTACAACGAAGATGCTTGAAACATTGGTTAAGTTGTATCGACGACGAGATGCCAATCAAGCCATCATCCATTCAGCCCGGATCGACCCGACCCTGTAACGCTTTTACAAGCTCTTCCTTTGTATGTGTAAAATTTCACGTCTCTTACAAAAATTTAATATCATCGTGTCGACAATAAAATTTACACTTTCGTCGAGAGAAATAGAGAAATACTATTCGGCATCGCGTGAATTTATTCGAAGGCGGCAAAGGCACCAAAAGCGCCGACAACGTGCTCTCAACGCGAATAAGGCAAATACAAGTTCACAGATGCGAATGAATGAGCATAAAGGCATATAAACGAGTGCCTGATCATTACAAAAATTAATACTTCTCAACCCTTTCGTTCCCATTGTCGAAATTGTGTTGCGCGCCGTGCGCGCTGAAACGCATGCTCACGTATGGGAAAGGAAGGGTTGCAAGCAGAGGGGGTCTGCATTGCGTGTTATATATGCGGTCGTGTCTTACGTTAATACAATGTAATAATAAGTAATAAATTATTAAGCCAGTCGTCGCCAAAATTCATCGCGCACAAAAGATACTATATGTATAAATCTGTAAATGCACATACGTGTGTATGTGTATGTATATACGTACGTCTTTACGTCTTTACGTATGGATGTACGTGTGAGATATAATAAATTAGCATTTAAATAATATTCCAAAAGAGACACGGGAAAAGGAGGAGGGGTGAAGAGGGATGGGGGAGGGAGAAGACCATAACAAATAGATGTACAAAAAACGAGGGAGAGGAAAAAACGGGCAAGAGAAGAGGAGGAGTAAAGTCAATAATTTAATTAATTAAGTAATGTAAATCTCGTCGTCGTGTGTCGGGGGAAAGTTTAAGTAGCGTCGGTTAAATAAATCGCTTATCCACTAAAAAAAATCAAACGCGCAGAATACTGATACATAAAAAAACACGTATATAAAAAGCCTCGGCCTTATCATTGTCGAAACAAACTCATGGCGCTTACTCGCGAAGTAAACTATATATACTGGAGAAAAAAAAGATCTTAAGAGAGAATTAAAACAGAAGACAAGATAAGAGGAGGGCAGCGTCGCTGATTGACTCTGATATACTCAACCAACGTCGCCGACAATGATAATAATAGTAATAGTGCTAATAATAATAATTAATAATAATAATAATAATTAATAATAATAGCAATACTCAGATCGTAATGATTATAAAAAATATTCTCTAATTCCACATTTAGTAGAGAGCTCAAACCTAAATATGCCTATGCTTTAGTGATGATGTAAATAATTGTTCAATTAATAATAATAATAATAATAATAATAATAATAAAAATATAATATCTAGATGCGTGTACGTGTATACGTGTGTATGTGTAAGATTAATGACCAAAAATCTACAACGGGCCAATCACGAAGCGGGAAAAGGTATCTTAGCGAAATTATATCGTTTTTCACATTAATATATCCGCGAACGACATCGTGCCTCTCCTTTTATTATATAAAGTGATATTTTTATAGCGCAGATCTCTCGGTCGAAACGTTCGAGAACCGGCGCGGAGAGATTAGTTCGCTGACTCGTCGTGCACGTATCCCCGCAAATGAAGCAAGCTCGTTTGTCCCCATCCGGAACAAGAGGATGGAACTGGGACCGACCGAGGGTTTCGGATCTCAAGTAATACTATTGACATATAATACTAAATTCGCGTAGTGTTGTCTCATGAGACGTGTGGACGGACGCTAAATTCGCTACGCGATCTGCACAGTGATCTCTTTTCGGCACTAACCGGCGAAAGAAATTCTCCAAAAACGTCGAAAATAAAAAAATGTAGACGTTTGTAACGCCTAAAACGTTGACGATGCCGCTTGTAAATATAGATTATTTCCCTGTCTCGCCTTTAAAACGTTTCATTTGTCATTTTAAGCTTTGTCTGATTTACCGAGCATATTACGGAGCCACTTTTAACGCGGGCGTTATATTTGCGGCTCCATATCTCTCGTGGATGATTTAGCGTCAGCAGCTTTCGGCTTACTATCGATTTCTTTCTCCGCTTAATATTTACAGTATTAAATAATTATAAAGTTCAAGCTTTTTCACGCCAGAGGTTACGCTACGGCACTTCTGGACGATTTGCTTGCGTCTTGTAGAAAAGGTAGAAAAAACCGGAAGCTACGGGGGAGCTTTGATTAACGCGACAATACACTAAGACTAAAGCTAATTTGTCTCATCTATTCCGATCCACTGTGCAACCCCGACGAGCTGTGTTCTGTTTGAAGGAGACAGAGAAAGAGAGAAAGAGAAAGAAAGAAAGAGAGAAAGAGAGAGAGGAAGGGAGAGGGGGGAGAGAGAGAGAGAGAGAGAGAGAGAGAGAGAGAGAGAGAGAGAGAGAGGACATCAAGTACGTATCAAAATGGAAGGATGGTCGTTTAACATGAGACCAAAAGCTCCATATTGCTGCTTTTCCTAGACAGTACCATGTCTAAAATCGGGGCATGGACGTCTTAGAGCCTGAGCAAAATAGCTGACTTATATAATTTTAAGACAATGTTTTATGCTTTAAATTTTCGTTTTTAGTAACGCACAATACTGTCTTGTATCTCACGTCTTAAACGTATGCACGAAGTGTCAATATTTGTAAGACTTGAGGCACAAGACAGTATTGTGCGTTAGGGCCTGCGCAAAATAATTGACTTATAATTTTAAGACAATGTTTTTGCTTTAAATCTTTGTTTTTAGCAACAAATTGTCTCAAGTATTACAAATGTTGACACTTCGTACACTCGTTTAAGACTTGAGGCACAAGACAGTATTGTGCGTTCCTAAAAACAAAGATTTAAAGCATAAAACTTTGTCTTAAGATTATAAGTCAGCCTATTCTCAGGCCTTTAAAGATGATAGTAAAACAACATTAAGATAGCTTTTAGACAACATATCGTAAGACGTTTTAAAGATGTCTTGAAGATGCTCAAATATGTCTTTAAGACGTCTTATGTCCCGATTTTGAACATGTTGTCTGGGTTATTTTGTACGTCTCAGCCGTGAATTTATCGCGACGCGACGCGACGCGACGATTCAATGATGCTATTGTCATTCATGTATGCGTAAATATATATGTATACATGATTATACGTATACATACACATATATGTACATATATACGTATGCATACACATATATGTACATATATACGTACACACACACACACACACACACACACACACACACACACACACACACA
>NW_020216787.1:4843-12895 GCF_003070985.1 Temnothorax curvispinosus | reverse complement strand
TTTAGATTTTTTCGAGATTTTTCAAGATACAAAGATTTCGTCTACTACTTGTTACTTAGATTTTTTTAAGGTATAATACTACCACTGTTTTTTTTTTCGAAGTAACAACATATACACTACTATGCGTGTACTTGGCGCCTTTCTTTACCTTTTTTTTAAAAAAGGTACAGTTTAACGCCGATTTCGAACGGCTATATTTTTTTAGATAAGGTTCGTGGCAAGAATACTCTCGGTGGTTTGCCATTGCCTTCCGAGAGGAGAATGAGCGAATATAATTTTTCTAGCTCTACCGGGGATCGAATCCGGGACTTCGGCTCAATAGACCAGTGCGCTATCTACTAGGCCACGCTCGTCCTTTTCCGTGAATTATTACATATCTAATTTAATGTGTCGCGGTCGTACGATTATTTAATTGTGCTCTTTTCCATGTCATTCTTTCATCGCGATATTAAAACTCACGGTTAATGAATGCCGGGCAAAATATCGCGCGATCGTACATTTTGGTGATCAGCGCGCGCAATTGTAATTAAAAGTAATTATTAATATTTAGCATCCATTCCCTTTTCTCCAAATTTTCCCTTCTTTTGCCCTCCAAATACTTTTTAAGTAAAATTTGAGGTTTTATTTTGACCTTTCTAAATATATGTGTATATGTCTATTATTATAAGTACCTGACGTCTGTCTGTTTGTCTGTCTGACCGCGAACTACTCATTCGTTAATGCACCGAATCTTAAAGAATTATATATGAAATAGAGGTAGAATTTTCTGGGAATGGCAATGATGTGTATTATGTTTTATTACCGATTTTTTGGAAATCGGTTCCGAAATTGAATTATGTATCACCTTAGAGCTAGATGTAAATCTCTGTCTGCTGTTTGCTGGTCTGATTTTATTGATAGATCTGAACATGCGCTGTCGAATAATACCAATCTTTTCTGGGGCTTTATCAGAAACATCAGATCTTCCGAACCTTGCGCCTCTCAGATTTTACATAATGATTATTTACTGGAGGATGATGAATCTATTGCGAACTGCTTTGCTGATTATTTTGAATCTGTTTATACTAATAGCAATGTAATCAGCGAATACCCTGACAGCAATTTTAACTTAAATCACCCCTTGGATCTTTTATCCCTGGACATATCAATTTTGGATGTGTATAACGAAATTTATGAGCTTCAATTGAGCTGCTCCGCGGGGATGGATGGCATTCCACCTTTATTACTAAAATCATGTATCTTTATCGCGTCAAGATTTCTGTGGCTGATCTTTAATAAGTCACTGAGGGATGGTGCCTTTCCATCTCTTTGGAAGCAATGTCTTGTCTCTCCGATTTTTAAAGGTGGTGACCGTCAATCAGTTACTAACTATCGTCCTATATCTAAACAAAATATTATGCCAAAAATCTTTGAAGGCATTGTTGCTCGAAAACTTGGCTCCCTATGTAAAAACATTATTATAAAAGAACAACATGGATTTGTACCGGGACGCTCGACAGCGACAAATCTTGTTAATTACTACGATTTTTTAACTTCTGCTGTTGAGAGTGGATCCCAGGTTGACTCAGTTTATACCGATTTTAGAAAAGCCTTTGACTCAGTTAATCATACAATATTAATGTGTAAACTTTGATCTCTAGAGTTCGGAGGTTCTCTTTTGCGTTGGATATCCTGCTTCCTATCAAACAGGTCTCAAGTCATAAAGTTTAATAATAGCTTCTCCAGAAGTATAAATGTTTTGTCTGGAGTGCCGCAGCGCACATCTTGGCCCTCTTTTATTTGTTTTATTTATTAATGACACAGCTGCTATTATTAAATTCTGCTTTTTCTTATTGTATGCTGATGACCTTAAATTATACCGTCGGATTAATGGACCTGCTGATGCGCTTTTATTACAACATATGACTTATTTGAACTTGAGGCCTGGTGTAGGAGGAACTGTCTTTGGCTTAACGTCTCTAAATGTTTTGTCATTCATTTTTCTCATAGACGTAACTCATATTTATATAACTATACTCTTGATGGTTTACCTCTCTGAGCAGTGCGAGAAGCTCGAGATCTCGGGGTCTTGTCCAGTGCGGACTTATCATTTAATACACATATACAATCAATAGTTTCATCTGCTTATAGAACGCTTGGATTCATCCTCCGATGGGGTAGATTTTTCAAGACTATAACCACTTTAAAATTATTATACTGTACGTTAGTTCGCCCCAAGTTGGAGTACTGTTCCATAGTTTGGTCTCCGTATTTTAAATGCCATCAGTTATTGATTGAACGTGTGCAGCACAAACTCCTGCGTATGGCTGCTTATCGGCTAGGTAATCCCATGTCAATTACTTGCCATGACTACTGCACTATATTAGGTAGATTAAATCTGCTATCGTTAGAAAGTAGGAGACTAACCTTTGATCTTACATTTATTTTTAAGCTTCTCAATCACTCTACTGATTGTCCGGATTTGTTGGAACGTATCTATTTTAACATTTCGACTAGAGAATTAAGACAGTACTCCATCTTCTACCTCGGGTATCACCGTACTTTGTATAGCGCAAATTCTTGTGTAAATAGGCTAATAATATCTGCAAGTAATTTCTCCAATAGGGTTGACTTTTTTGGTGGCTCTGTATCAACTTTTAAACAAAAACTTTCTCGTCTACTCTTGTAACCTGAATGTTCTCCATATTATGTTGTAAAATTTTAATTTTATTTTATTGTTCTTGTTTTTTCTCTTCTCTTTGTACGCTAAAGAATCTATTACCCGTTAATAAAGTTTATTATTATTATTATTATTATTATTATATTAAAAAGATATTTTGCGTTCATGAAAATAATGGAGAGGCGACGTACATCATAATACTCTATATAGCGCATGATTGTTGCCAATTTCATGGAAATGTTTTCTGGCGTGAAGTTATTCATGACCACGTGGCCAGCGCATGATCACGTGACGTATGTCTTCTTGCACGCGCGTTCTCTTAAAAAGACGATCATCGTTCTGCTTGAGCCTTCACGCTGAGAATCTTCCTGTGTCTGATGTCTTTCCTTTCTACGTAATGTTGATCGTTCTTCGGGTATCGAATTTCCGTGATACGAAAAACAGCTTATATCATTAATCTAGGAGGTCAGATAATATGCTTGAGCCTTCACGCTGAGAATCTTTCTGTTTCTGATATCTTTCCTTTCTACGCAATGCTGATCGTTCTCCGGGTATCAAATTTCCGTGATTACCAATACGAAAAACAGCTTATTTCATCAATCTAGAAGGTCAGATAATAATAGATATAGCAATAAAATTATATATCTTAAATTAAAATATTTTTGACAGATTGAAAAAGTTTATTTCATTAATCTAGAAGGTCAGATAATATGCTTGAGCTTTTACTTTGAGAATTTTCCTGTTCCTCTGATATCTTTCCTTTCTACGCAATGCTGATCGTTCTCCGGGTATCGAATTTCCGTGATTACCGATACGAAAAATAGTTTATTTCATCAATTTAGGAGGTCAGATAATAAATAGATATGGCATTAAAATTATATATCTTGAATTAAAATATGTTTGACAGATTGAAAATTGTTTTCTAGATAGTATTAAGCATTGCAGATATTACATTTCTTATTTTCGAATTTCCGTGATTACGAATACGAAAAATAGCTTATTTCATTAATCTATGAAGACAGATAATATGCTTGAGCCTTCACGCTGAGAATATTTCTGTTCCTGATATCTTTCCTTTCTACGCAATGCTGATCGTTTTCCGGGTATCGGAGACATACATACATACATTTATTTTTATATATATAGAGATAAAGACAGCATTAAAATTATATATCTTTAATTAAAATATGTTTGACAGATTGAAAATTGTTTTCTAGAAATTACTACATTTCTTACTTTCCAGTTAAGTTTATAATTCTGTGCCTATACATCTTTCTGTGCCTGATATCTTTCCTTTCTACGCAATGCTGATCGTTTTGATACAACAATTGAAAATTGTTTTCTAGAAAGTATTAAGCATTGCAGATATTACATTTCTTATTTTCCAGTTAGGTTTATAATTTAGATATTAAAATGCTTCCCAAAAAAAGAAATTTAATTGGGAAAATTTCTACTGATGCGAAACGAAAAAGGATTGAGAGGGAAAATGAGACATTTTTAGAAACAAAGGCCAGAATAGCCGGAGTCAGAAAAAGGTTCTTAAATTTAAGGGCAAAAGAGACGTTTGAGCAAACTGAAGAAAGACTTGTCTGTCTAAGAACAAGGACCGCTATCTACAAGACAAAAGAGATGCACGAGCAAACTCGAGAAAGACTTGCTGGTCTTAGATTAAGGGCATACACAACCAGAGGTTTTGCATAGCAAGATTTAAAACGGGCATCATTTGCCTATAATCCAAAGGAAAATTATCACAAACATCCGAAAGTGGTGATTGGCAAAATGGAGAAAGATTGTGTGCATTGTGAAGCATATAAATGGAAAGAGGAGACGCCAGGAATGTGTTGCTCTAACGGCAAGGTCAAACTACCATTAATTACTTCGCCACCAGAAGATTTAGGAGAATTAATGAGGGGAACCACTCCAGATTCAAAACACTTTCTGGCTAATATAAGAAAGTACAACTCATGCTTCCAAATGACTTCTTTTGGCACAACACGGGAAATAAGAATACCAGGATTTATGCCGACATTCAAAGTTCAGGGCCAAGTTTACCACAAGGCTGGATCATTGCTGCCACCATCCAATGAAGAGTCAAAGTTTCTACAGATTTTTTTCATGGGTGATGAAACCGCATAGGCACAACAGAGATGTTCCAACATTCCAGAAACTCGACAAATTATAGTTATGCACTTGCAAAAATTCTTACACTATCACAATTCCTACGTAAAACTATTCAAGACAGCATTGGAACGAATGTTTATAACGGATGATTACCAAATTGTGATTAAAGCTGACAAAACTCCAGAAGGAGAGCATCAAAGGAGATTCAATACAACCACAATTGATGAAGTTGTGATTGTAATTGTGGGTAACGAGTTTGACCGCCGCGATATTGTTCTACAGAAGAGAAACAACAGACTCCAGAGAGTATCAGAAACTCATAATTCCTACGGTGCCCTCTAATACCTGATTATCTTCTGGCAAGGCAATGACGGATATTACTTTGGGATTCCTCAGATTGATCCAAAGACAGGCAATCAGCATCTAAGAAAGAAGGTCTCTGCCATGGACTTCTACGCCTACAGAATCATGAGCCGAGTAGGAGATAAAAATCATGTGTTAAAATGTCGTCAGCTGTTCCATCAGTTCGTTGTGGACATTCATTAATAGACCGATTTTCTGGAAACCTGTGCCAAAATTTGTCTAATTTTTCGGGGATGGTGTTGATGGGTTTTTCATTAATGGACTGATTTTCTTGAAACCGATGTCCAATTTTTTAAAAAATTTTCAGACCGCGAAATACTCCTTCATAAATGAATCGATTTTATTGAAAATGGGCCAAAGTTAATTATTTATTTTATCTAATTTTTTGGGCATGGCAACGATTGGTTTTATTTTTTACGAAAATGTCCTTTTGGGAAACCGGTTCCAAAATTTTTCTAATGTCTGTCTGTCTGTCTGTCTGTCTGACCGTGAACTACTCATTCATTAATGGACTGATTTTCTGGAAACCGGTACCAAAATTTGTCTAATTTTTCGGGGATGGTGTCGATAAAGAATAAATTAATACGAGAAAATAAAAATAAAAAAAAATAACAAAGGGGTCCTCATACAAAATTGTCTAAAAAAAGTCTTTTTTGTTCAAAAAAAATTTTTTTGGGGGTAAATATTACTATTTGGGGAAAAAACATCGTCTAATAAATTAGCCCGTAGACGGTTTTGGGAAGGGGTCAAAGGAGAAAAGGTCTGCTGGGAAAGAACGTTTATTAGCATCAGTTGCGTTTAGAATTTGATGATCAATTTAATTTGTGATATTATTGTACTACTCTCACAGTTTTCGAATTAGAACAATTAAATTTGGTATACTATCTCATGATATAATTTAGACCGTAGAGGGTTTTGGGAAGGGGTCTGAGCGTGGGGACAAAGGGGCCCATACAAAATTGTCTAAAAAACGTTTCTTTTTCCCCAAAAAATTTTTGGGGGGTAAATATTACTATTCGGGGAAAAGAAGGAAAAGCTTTTGAGCCCGCGCGGAGCGCGGGCAAAAAAGCTAGTATATATATATATATATATATATATATATATATATATATATATATATCGCGAAGCGATATCCTTCTTTTCCCCGAATCTTGTGTCATGAGTTCTGAACTTGTTTTCAGCTCCTCTATCGTAGTATGGAAAAAAATTTACCGAATCAATTTAAAAAAATAAAGATGATCTTGATATCTCCGAAGCGCCTCCACCTGGACCAAAATTATTATCGCTATATGATAGCCCCCTTCGTACCGTACAATTTTAGTTACACTGATTTTTTTCTGGGCCTTATAGATTCTATTGCCTCACCCTGTATAGCAGTTATTTTGAGTTTTGAAAGGCATAAACGACTAATATGTAGGGGAGACTGGGGCGAAGTCGTCACTATTTTTTCAATGCCGATTTTTAACAACAAAACAAATAATTTTAGTAAAATGTGGTATACCGTTGTAAAGAGTAAATCCTTGGCTATAAAATTTATAAGGACATTTTTGGTCTACGTCGCTTTGTTTAACTGGTGTAAAGTGAAAACGACAAAGGTGCAAAAATTGAAATGTCAAAATTGCCGGGGCGGAGTCGTCACTCTATTCTCGGACTTTTTAAATAAAAATTCATAATTCTGATCATGAAAAATGATAGGATACATTTTATTAATTATTTTTTAATAGAAAAATGGAAACATTAATTAAAAACACGATGGCGAAAAATAATTACAAGAAAAGCGCATAAACTTATGTGCCGTACGCTCGTACGAAACGCACTGTTTCTCGTCAGCTTTATTCTGTCATCTCTGAGCACACGCAGCACATATTATCCAAGTTCTCGCCGGAATTCGACCACTGCTGCTTCTTTGACTTTCATTTTCGCCCGAAGCCTCCATGATATGACTTGGTGATGACTTCGCCCCGGACATAGATTTTAAGTTTGATCGCTCATGAAATATTACAAATCAACGAAAATAAAAAAATTTCACTGGATTCGTGTTCAGCATACATTACTCTTCAGAATCACTTATCTCGAGATTCGGAGAGAAAATAATATTTAAAATATTTAAAATTTTCGACACGCACAAAATTTTACTTTTGACCTCCGAAAACACGTTTGCTTTAATGAAAATCACAACATGGCATATAATCTCACTGAATTCCGTTGGTCACATGGGCACCATAAGTAGTGTTTACAATATTAATGGCGAGTACACAAAACATACAGATTCGAGATAATTGAAGTGACAACTCCGCCCCGCTCTCCCTTATATGAAAATAGTACATATGTTATGGTCAAAGGGCAGAGCGCGGTCATTTCTCAGTTTGACTGGTCGATCCTGAGGATCGACCTAAACATTTGGTCAATCCTCAAAACATTTGTGTTTTGGCTTTTGACTAAGGCGTTTTTTGTCTATTCTAGGAGTGACTAGCATGGCTGGTCAAAGGAAGAAACTAAGAAAAATACTTTGAACCTTGCTTAGTCCATCCTAGGTGTGCCTTTATTCGGTGTTTAATTAATAAAAAAAACTTACATATGACACTTTATATGTATGCGTGGAGGCAATAATTGGACACATGTAATTTAATCTTTAAATTAAAAATTACCACACACACACACACACACACGGGTAGGAGTGCAAGGAGGGCCTTCGGCCCTCCTCCCGCACCCCCTCCGCCACGCCGGTAGGCAGGGTGAACCTCGCTTTACAACTTACAAAGCATATGCTAAGTTGTAAAGCGAGGTCCAGCCTGCTTACCGGCGGAGGGGTGCGGGAGGGGGCCGAAGGCCCCCTTAAACCCCCTGCGCGCGCGCGTGTGCGTGTGTGTGTGTGTGTGTGTGTGTGTGTGTGTGTGTGTGTGTGTGTG
>NW_020216787.1:0-4833 GCF_003070985.1 Temnothorax curvispinosus | reverse complement strand
TTACAGCATGTGTCCAATGTCTAGACACTTTATGAAGTGCTACATTACCGCATGTGACTACAACATATAAATCATACACGTCAAGTAAATGTAGTCGTCAACTTTAACTGTTAATATCTCGCTTCGCGGGGCAGAGCGACACTTTTTTCTGCCAGATTTGGTCGTTTTGTGCAAAAACGCGTCGATTAAGCCTATGGATTATTTTAGTTTCTATCTTTGACCGGTTGATTTAGTGTCTCCTAGGATTGATTAAAAACACACCAGTTAAAGGCCGAAACACAAAAATGTTTCGAGGATTGACCAAGCGTCTTGGTCAATCCTCAGGCTCGACCAGTCAAAGTGAGGAGTGACAGCACTCCGTCCTTTGACCATAATACACATATATAAACAAAGGAAAGTCAAGTTTACACAGCATTGTACTTTTCACGCAAAACGAAGTTTACCTTATCTCACTTCACCTCTGCTTACAGGACGATTCGAGCTGGTCTATCATTGTACGGTTCAGGTTTTCAACTTTCCACGCGAAAGGAGGTTACCCCCACCCCCCCCCTGCTTGCGGGGGTGGAGCGTAGCCCCTCTCCCGCCTACATGTGTACTGTTATACACACATATCAGCAAATTACTTCCTTTAGCAATAACACAAACTGTTATATATTTTAAACTTTTTTGTTCATAACTTTTTAATAAACAACGCTCGCCGGCTAAAACCTTTTGAAGGTCACTCAGGACGATGACCTTGACAACATATGTCGAGGTCAAAGTTATCGGTGAGGTTTGACCTTTTGCATATTTAATGATGTTCAACGTAATGGTTTTTGCTACAGACCTCCTATATGTTTATTTAGTATTAGGACTAATTAATTTAATCAGTTGGCTCTTAAGACAGACGAATGAATTTGTGTGAAACAAAGAATAATTTTATTTTTAAACATTTATTTCTTATTTAGTTGAGACATTGCTGAAAATGTTGACCGTTTTGTCATACCTATACAAAATTGTATTCTGTGAATTAAATTGGAATGAGTTGTTTCTAATGCATTCTATTTTAATTCTTTAAATGCAAGAGTAACTTTCCTTTTACGCATACCTCTTCTGGAAAACGAGAGTTTACTTGCAAAAAATTATTCTATTATTTCAACTTATTTTGACCGTTAAATCACTGCTTTCCTTATTGTACCATATACTTCGTCCTACTTTAAATATGTATATTTTATATCTGTCTTAAATCGATAATTGCCCAGCCCAGGGTTTGAATCTGAACGGTAGTAAAAGCGCTAATTCGACCACTGGTTGTGAGGCATACTGTAATGATATTTAGCATAATGACAAGAAGTTAATAATAGGAAGAACATCTTCTTCAGCCGACGTATATAAACAATAATAAATGAAATAGAACCGATATAACATAAATCAATTAGAGAAAATACCATTTATGGTTATTGCGATAAATATGATCACATGCCTCGAATTGGTAAAGACGGCGTCACGGAATGTAGAGAGGACCAGGTTTGAACCTTGGCTGATATTTTTTGCAATAAATTCTTTACAGTTTTATTTAATAAGGATGCTTATTAGCATCAAAAGTTAAATCGATGATCGATTTAAGTATGTGGATTTATTTTTCCAACAAAGAACTGTGTTTTAAAGACCGACAAAATATTGGTGCGTAGTTTACCGAGTTTGGAAAAAAATATACAAAATTCACAAAATATTATTATTAGGCTACCAATAAATCCACATAATTAAATCGATCATTGATTTAACTTTTGATGCTAATAAGTATCCTTGTTAAATTACTGTAAAGAATTTATTGCGAAAAATATCAACCAAGGTTCTCTCTACATTCGGTAACGGCCGTCTTACCAAATCGGCCGCAATCGTCTTACCACTGAGGCACGCAATAACCGTAAATGATATTTTCTCTAATTGATTTATATTGAATCGGTTCTATTTCATTTATTAGGTAATTATTTAGAATACACGCTAGTTAGATTCAGGGAAGATTCCCAGCCAAAAGTTTTGAGCCTCTATTAAGAATATTTACAAATACGCTGTTAATAATCATAAAAACTGGTTAAAATCACTTAAATCAGTAACATTAATGTCCTTGTTATGATATTAAATAGTAGTAAGCCGTTAAAGTATGCATACAACCAATATATATTGGATTTCTTAGATTACTGTGTACTTTTGACTGGGAAGGTATAGGTAATACATCCTTAACGCTAAATATCTCGCTTCGCAGGGCAGACCGCCGCATTTTTCTGCCAGATTCTTTCGTGTTATGCAAAAATGAATCGATGAAGCCTAATTTCATCGATATTCGAGATGGAGCGTGTATTCTAAATAATAGTAAATAATTACCATTTATTATTGTTTATATACGTCGCCTGAAAAAGATGTTCTTCCTATTGTTAACCAGTTATTACAATAAATATCAATACATGCCTCACAATTAGTGTCGAATTAGCGTCTTTACCGCTCGGACCGTAAATGGCATTTTCTCTAATCAAAATAAGTAACGCATAATTTCTTAAAAAAAAAAAATTCGAAAGAGTATAACTTGATTAATTTGCAAGTTATCGAGATTTTTAAAGCAGTACTGTCTAAAAAAGAAGTAGCGACAATATTTTCCTAAACATTTAAATTGTTTTTCTAAGAAATAAAATAGAAAACAACATCATATTTCGAATATTATCGAATATCACTGAAGTTTCTTTAAAAATCTTCAAAAGACTTGTTCTTATGTATCTTTTTTTGTTGTTTGTTGTCAATTTTTCGCAAAATATATTTGCTGAAAAAGAATTTATTATCTAGAATCACAGCTTCTTTAAATAGATTAAAATGAGCGTGTTTAATTAATTAGCATTGGAAACATTTGTCGAAATGATTGCAGCGAATTCTCACCCACTACTCGGGCATAAAATTTATCGTGGTAATACAAGTAAATTAATTAAATAAGTAATAGATTACGTCATTACGACACGCGGGAAGTATCCTATTCTTCACTTCTCCCCTTTTTGATTCTACTTCCATTGGTTATGGACTAATTAAGATAAATCTGAATACTTTTCACGGTGGTGCGAGAAATTATTTGTATCGCGGTAACTTTGAGTGCTTTTTGCAAATTATTTCACGATTTCTAATTTTATCATTGTGTTGTACAAAAATATCCAACGTATGTTTCATTACCTTTTTTAATAACTTTAATAGTTTAACAACATTTGGAGTCGATCTTTTCTTTCCACAATGCCAGAATAATTATCGATTGAAAGGAACGTGCTGCTTTCGAATTAAACCTTCGAGAAAATAAGATGGAAATTTAAATTTTTGAATTAATTTTAAACGCGCAATACTTCTACAGAATTTTAATCTGGAGCTTAGTGGCGAGGATATACAGAGTATTAAAGATTGAGACAAGATTGGAATATTCATTAATTTCTCTTGACTTTTTTTCTTATGAAAAAGTCAATTCTAAATGTAACAAAAAAATCTACCGTTATAATAAGATACAAGGGACTCCATTAATATACGAATTTAACTTTTGATTTTTGGTTTCTGGAATTAATTTCTATTTAAAAAGAGTCAAAAATATTTCAAACTGGCATAATCTAACGCGCTCTTTTTATTGAATAAAAGGATAAAAAACTTTTATATAATTTATGAAACATTACGATCTTTCAAATTAGTGCTGATCACAATTGTCTTCTCTTCTTGTGTTAATCTGTGGCGAGAAACGTATGGTCCAAAATGGCACGAATCTTATAATTAATCGAAAACACATAGTCTCGAAAGATAGGGCAGTGTGACTTGAATTTTTCGAGCAAAACGAAAGCCGCAAATATTTTAAGTTGAAGCTGCGTTGGAGAAGCCTTTTGAGCAATTTCTCCAAGATAAACTGATATATTTGCCATGTTCACGCTTATATATTGCGTGCCATATTGCAAAGCTCTGCCAGCTATTATTGCTCTTTTCCATTACTTTGAACAGTTCTAAGTTCCTCTCTCTCTCTCTTTCTCCCTCCCTCCCTCCCTCTCTCTCTCGCATTTCTTTTATTCAACAAACCAACGTACGCATGTGGATTCGTTTTCTAAGGAGAAAAAATAAAAATAGCAATAATTTTCGAGCTACACTCTCTAAAAGTCGAAGAGTGAAATACAAGTGTATCAAAAAGTGAAAATTGAGCCTGTGCACTTCGAGTGATTCGCCACTCTAAGAAAGAGTAAAACTGCGCTCTATAAGTTGGAGGCTGTGTTCCGATATTCACTGCCAGTACTCGAAATCTGTAGTTTACGTCGCGTACACTGTAGATTTTCAGTACTGGCAGTGAATATCGGAACGCAGCCGGAGTGAAATCGCACTCCATTTGAGTGAAAGGGTATTCTTTTCGAGTGCAGTAGATCAGTGTCCATAGAAGATGTCATTTTATAATTTTGAGTGGAAAATTTCACTCTGTTAGGGTCATTTATCGAGTCGATCTTTAGTGAATCGTGATTTACTATAGCTTTAGAGTGAGATCGTATCACCCGGTAGAATAGCAGCTTTAAAAATTTAAGTGAAAAATTTACCTCCTATATTTTATGAGTGCCCGCATTTACTCGAATGACAACCCTCTCTTTTGGAGTGACTATCGCAATCACTCTAATATATTAGTGACGAAACCAGTCTATGATTTAAACCAGTCTGAGATTTAGAGAGCAAGTAATATATAAAGTATTGTATATTGTAAATTAAATTTTGAATAAAAATAGCTGATATAAGACTATGATCTGACTATAATTTTATTTTAGTATGTATCAAGAGACACGGTAGTGTCTCGCGCCAAGTACACGC
>NW_020216786.1:15120-15413 GCF_003070985.1 Temnothorax curvispinosus | reverse complement strand
TACACATGCGCCGCGCACATACCCTTTCTTCCAACTGATTATCCTCGCGATGTATTTCTGCCCGCAGAAAATGCCGCGAGAAATCATAACGAACCGTAACTCACGCGCGTGCATCATCAGTGATCCATCGCAATCCGCGATGATCGTAAAGTTATGCGAAGGACATTTAGTTTACCACTAAGCATACGTAAGTGCAGCCGCGCTGTTGAGCACTCGAAATGAATGTATTAGTTAATTACACTATTATTAGCGTTGCGAGTTTACATAATGATATCTTATCGATCAAGAAATTT
>NW_020216786.1:0-12120 GCF_003070985.1 Temnothorax curvispinosus | reverse complement strand
CGAGAGTACGTTTTCAAGCACGGGTTTTAGAGGCTGTCATATACTGAGAAGTGTTGTAATGTTATCGTCGTAATTATTCCACCCCAGTAACGCCGGGTGGACGAGCAACGCGTTGAACGCCAATAGTGCGTTACAAGGAACTATTATATTACCAGCCATACCATATATAGATATACGATATGAGCGTTAAATCTAAGACAAAGCAAATTGCATTGTTTTGCTCAAGATAAATATTAAGCAATCGTTGCATCGACGACTTTATGATGTTTATCTTTTACCATAATTTTTTTTATCGTCACTCACGAAATGGATCAGGATCTCATCGCTAGCTAAAAATATTTAACGGCGACTTTTATGGATGTCATTTATATCGCAAGTACCTAAATCTCGGCGGATCGTCGATCGGGTGGTTACGGAGGAGTCGAAAATTCGAGGGTCGGTTAACCAATCTCCCTCTCCCTCTTCAATCGTCGCAGCGGGCGATCTAGGGGCCAACAAAACAACAAAAGCCGAAATTGCGGAGCATTAGTCAAACATCGCCACGCCGTAAACTAAACACCACGCCGGTCCTTCTCTCGCTCTGTCTCTCTCCCCGTTGCCTCATCCGACCTCTATACGAGAGCGAGTTATCCGGCATCTCACTTCGACTGTCGATTCTCCTGCGCTCGGAGCAAGGCGGAACTTGGCCACCTGGTACCATCAAGAGCCCCTGGATAAAGCCATCAATAATTCACGATCGGCTAGTGCCTGTGGTTAATATATATATATTACATCTATGTGCATCGTACCACATCTGGGCGCGGCAATGCGAACTGTCGCTCTTCGTTCCTGCTGAGAAAGGAGTGACGCGACAATGAGCATAAAAAAAAAATGATTCCAATGGAAAGAAAGAGAAAAGCGAGAAGCAGATGACATTTATTACGTCACCGTGGCGCGCTTCTCTATAGAAACTCCATCAAGGCCAGCGTAAATATTTTCTATTCTATCGATCATTTTTCGAACGCGTTGTTCATCCTGGTTTTATATTCGAAAGAATGCGCGATTAACTTCGCCGATTTTATCACCGATTAGCCTCTCGCCTTTATTTATAATTCGCGCGAGACCTTCTGCATTCAGTCGCAGCTCGGAATTTTTATTCTAGTCTCTCGCGCCGACGTCTATCAGTTCTGTGACAAGTGTACTCGTGCCATAGTTTATTAATCTTATCGGTGTATAATAGGCATTGACTTTTGCACAATCCTCATATTGTATATGAAACGTGAAAGAGGCGAGAGCGAAGTCCGTCGGAATTAATAACTGAGAAGGACGTACGTCAGGTACGATGTGATGCATGCATATTACATTATGTTAGCCGTTGCAGCAGCCCGAGAGAGTCCCATAAATCTCGACCGCGCGCGCGGCGAGTTTCGACGACTTACTTGCCTTCGATATGCTCGATCTCATAAATTTCTAGTAATCTACAGGAAACGTGAGCGGTCGTGAGCGCATGCGTATATATACGCGGGTACGCGTGTGCGTGCTCACGTATGATCTCACGGCGAATGTTAGGATGATTCACGTATACGATCACGTGGAAACAGCTTCGCTCTCTCGCGGTTCTTATTAATGCTGATTCGATAGCGCGATTTCTCGTGTATCCGCGCGCACCATCTTACACCTGTGCATGTGTTCGATACCTCGTACAAGTATCACCGCTAATTATCCAGCAATTTATGGATTGTTCAATCATACACGAATGTGTATAATTAGCGTGCACCGTAAGGTGAGCTACAATATTATTAATGGGCGAATTAGTTAAATCTATGATATCCTCAAATCTAGCGGAGGCTTTTATATAAAATGTTATCTAATTGTTGGGAAACGGGATTACAGAAGACTTAATTGCAGATTGCAATTACGTGCGGTAAAACAGAAAAAAAACGAAACAAACTGTTGCGTTGAAGAAGTCGATGAATTAGCGATACAATTATTTTTATAGCTGCCACGTTCGAATTTTCAGGAATATCTTTACTACAATCGATTTATTTTTTGCAACGGTACAATTATAAAAAACTCTAAGTATAATTATAAAACCTAAGATTAAAAATCGCATTTTTATAAAATAGCGCCGCTTTAGAAGATGGTGCAGCTGTTGAAGCGATCGATGGCTCATGTCGAAATCGAGACACGTATTCACTCGCCTTGCGCGTTGCCATAAATATCGCTGTCTCGTCCCATTACATTCAACTAATGCGCCGAGTTTTCCTTAGTTGGTAACTTCCGGCGTATAACTGACAAAGTGCCATTACATATACAACGTTAGCAGTGACGCTTTGTAAACGTAATTCATGCTGATCGTGACCTTGGATAACGTCGTTCCACATGAAACTATGTGAATTGCAATAACTAACAATTCACGGTGCATCATTGAAAAGAGAGCTTATGGAAAACATCGAAAAGAGAAATTTTATTTTTATCTGTATTGTTAATCAACCTTTGGATACTCGCTGTTATTCATTATTGAGATAAATTATTTTGCATAACTCATATATCTTTTAACAAATTACATTCTATAGAAACATTATTGTACCTACATATAATTCAACTTGAACAAACCATCTTGATACCGGTTTTCGTGCTCGATAAATATTGAATTTCCAATAAGTATCAAATTTCGTAACATTAGAGCGCTGCAAAACAATTGGCCAAATCAATATTCGTAGCCGTGATTTATGCCGAAAAATTAATTAGTCATTAACTATATGAGTTTTTTTTTTAAGTATAATATCACGCTTTACTATAATAAGCAATTGCGCGAAGAAGTCATTAGGATACTACGGTTGGAGAAACCGTCGCGCGTCGGCACGAATCGTCGGTTCCGCATTTCATGTCTTTCTCAATACCTATGTATTTTGCGCGGTATGAGCGATCCCTCGTAATATTTTAATGGATCGCTATGTTGATTATTTTAATCGTTTCCTCATTACCGATCGCTCCCATATGATGTCTCGCGCGCGCGCGCCTCGTAAACGCGCACGCCGCGCGCCGCGGCAATTACGTACACGAAGCTTTCTTGGAAACAATCCTCCCGATTGTCCGCCTCTGGGCAACGGTGATGCGTCCCGTCGACGTACGCTCGTCGAGGCTCGCCCGTTTATACCGATCGTAATTAGATGAGCACATACCAATCGCAACGTTCGCCACCGTTCGAGTGCCTCCGACTTTACCGCACGAGATTCCGATCGCGCATAATCGCACGCTCATCGATATGCCGTCGCTAATGATCGCTTTTGCGTATATTCCGCGAACGATCTCTCGTACGAGAGGGGATTTTAGCGATTTGATCAGTTATGAGTCTTAACCGCGCGATGAGAAGTATACATGTATACCTCTCGGAGGAAGGTACGATTGCGCCATAGCAATTTTATGCATAGACGTTTCGAATGGCTTTAGCACGTGATTTGATATTAGAATGGAAATAAAGAGAGAAGGAGAGAAGGAAAGAATAAGCAGCGAGAGTCGATATCGATGTTACATCATCATGATTATAGCTGAACACATTGATCGGATTAACAGTCTCAACCAGTTGGATACATAGTCTCGATTGTGAGCCTAACTTAATCTTATGTACACCTTATGTATGCAAATCCTATCAAGTGTCAACCTTATCCTGACGGATAAAAAACTAATTTACAAGTTTTTAATCAATATGCAATAACTGCTCTACGTTATTTAAATACAATCTTATAGAAAAATATTGTATGAATTGCCGTAGTGTTATCACTGTCAGATATCTCTTATATCTTATATCATACGCTGCTATATAATTTACAGCTATATCTTGTTTCTTATTATATTAACTTTCCTCAGCCGCCTTTTATGTTGCATGTTGGAAGATATAATGCTTGATATGTGTCGTTGAAAATCCTAAAAGCATTTCATTATAAAATCAGTAGTGTGATAAATTTAACATGGTTTGAATAGTCAAGAAATTAATGTATAATGAAAGGGCTTTTGAATACCGATAAAATATTGCTGTGTAATATTTCTGCAAAAAGAATGCAATTTTTAAAGAAACGATTCATTCCCTCGACGATTCGAAATTGTGTCGATGCACTCGGTATGTCTGAGACATCCGTGGTACCCATTCGCGGTAACGCGGCCGGTAATTCGGTTAACCGCCTCAACTCGTATGTTTTATCCTAATGAGAACAACGGTCGCGACCGATACGAGGCTCCTGGGAATTGGCGGCGTCGACTGATGAAGACGAAGAGGGAGCGGAGGCAGAAGGACGGGGTCGTTAAACTCACGAGAGAGAGAAACGCGGCTCTCGGGTCGCTCACGACACTGGACGGTGGCCGATACGCTAATTTAATTAGCAGGAAATGGACGAGCTGCCCGCTAGGATCCAGTGTGCGTGCGTATGCCGCGCGACATTAATGCGTGAACGCTCTTGGAGGAGAGGACGGTGTGTCTCACGCGGGGAGGGGGAGGGGGTGGGGGACAGCGGAGTAGCCGTAAGCCAATTCTACTTCGTTCGCATGACCGGCCTGCCTCGAAATGAGCCTGTAATTTACGTATCGCCACGCGGCGACGCTGTTTGATGATATCTGCGTCTGCGAAAATCAGCGATGCGCGCCCGCGATGGCTGGGAATACGTCGTTGACAGTCGCGCGAAAGTAGTTGGTGAAATTGAAATTCGCCGAGTTACCGAGAATCTTGATGCTATTAAGTGCACGGGTGATCTATGACCGTCGCGCGCTCATCTTCGTCATGCGGGCTGAAGGCGTGAGCGTAGCTACCGCGGCATGACGAATGCGCGAAAGCGCGCATTGTGCGCGAAAATATTCGTTCCCGACTATATCGCGCGTGCATCTCCGCGCCTAATCTACCTTACGATAATACTTTCATGTACTTTTAATTTAAAAATTAAAATTGTGAGATTTGTTGTCATAAAATAGTCAAGCTATGTGGCGGTTGCCTATTTTGTACTCTGATGCTTATTTCATATTTTATCACTGTTATATTTATTAAATATTAATAAAATTTAGTAATTATCGATTTTTATATAGATATTTTTATTTTTATTTCAACTTCTATATTTCGTTTTTCAGTGGTTTATAGCTTTTATAAGTATTTTATTGCGACAATATAAAGTTGAATATAGTTTAAACTTTGCACTTTGTTAAAGAATGTATTAAAAGATTTTAAGGTATGAGACATATAATCGCAAACTTTCGAGGGATGTTAAAAAATTTAGAAGGCATGCTTTTTATATTATAACTTTAAAGTCGATTCCGCGTACGCGTTGTTCGGTAAACTCATTGTAAGTCATCTCACATATCCGACAACGGACAGAAACAGAAACTTTAGTCATAATACGCGCATTCATAGCTCGTTCCCCGTGGCTTCGAGCGATATCAGTGTAACGTCTCATTCTAGCTGGTTATCTGGTGACTATCAACCCGGTCAAAACACGGCTGGCAACCTGCTGGTCCCGTATGGACCGATCGCTTCTTTATCTGCGATCAACAGGAAGAAATTACTCAAGAGAATGACAGTGAGGCGAACGTTTGAACGCCGGAGTTGTATGTATTAAAGCTGCGTCGGGATCGGAGATCTAAGATAGTGGCGAAGCAGAGATTGCGCTAAGTAATGATAAACAAAGAAACGAAGAGGAGAGGCTGGATAATATTATCGCGCAACGCGATTTATAACATTGATCCTGCACAATTGACTATCCTTCCCATGACTTTTCAGCAAAGGATTATTTCTCACCAATTTTTCGCATCTCCTAGCTGCCACCTTCGCGTTATTGAAGTACAGACTGTATTACTGAGAAACGCGAATATAAAATTGTACATATAAACCGTATATCTATAAATCTCATACGTGTTGGCATATTTAATATCGCGTGAAGAATACGATCGCGATAACATTCGTGGAATATCGTTCGCAACGAGAGCGGTATATACCGTGATGAATCTCTTGGGCGGAAGATGAAAGCAGAGGCGCGAAGCTGCTCTTGGCGGCTCGTTTGTGTCTCAAAGAACGAGAGCGTTGATACGCCTTCCCGGAAAAACCATAAAGCCGATAGGTGATGGTAATTGAATGAGTGATTACCCCGCTGGGGTAGTTACGGCAAATAAATTGGCGGTGGAGTAATCGCTACGGCAAGAAGCACGCCCCGGCCAGAGGAAGGGGAAGTATAGCGAGTAAAGACGGACGAGAAATGCTTTTTCCCGCGCACAAAAGCGTCGAGTGGAAACCGGCGGAGACAGGCCGCGTTCGCGACCGCGCAGTGTCTTGCGATTGAACACTGGGATGGGAAAAAAGAACGTAGATAATAATGAAATGTTCTTACCCGCGCGATGTGTTACCACCGAAAGAAATATTTTATGCCAGATGGGCCGAACGCGCTTCGCGAGAAGTCGTAAAGCGAGAGGTACGAAGGTGAAGGCCGGAAGCCGTAAATGAACGGCGAGGGAAAAGGCGATGGAACATCGTAGATCGTCTAGCGGCGTCTCAGCGTAGAAAATATACAATGACAGAAAAAAGTACTAATGACCTAGATTTTATCAGCGTCTTTACGTCCCACCATCGGTAGTACCCGTGGTACAATACGGAGGAATGCACTCTGTGTGCGAGATAAAGTAGAGTTATTGCGACAGGAACACCTGAAGACCGATTTATGGAAATGTTTTGGGATTTCCTACGAGAGCTTTCTTCCGCGGCTCTCTCGGCGACAGTAAAAGATTTATATCTTGAACTACAAAACATTGTTAAGATTAATATAAAACATTGTTAAGATAGCTTTATTTATTGCTTTTAATTACATATATATATATCGTATTTTAATTACAGTACCTAATAATTAGCATTCCTATGCAAGCCTCTATACGAGAGAATTAATTTCGTGTGTGCGGGATATTATCTATAATCCAATATCTATTGGCTTTCTCGGAAACATACCTGTACCATATAAACAAATATATTGGTTCGAATTGCGGCTTTTAATCACGGTTAATTATTCGCTTATTTAGCAATCTCATTTGCACAAGCCGTTTGTGCGATCAACGTAACTGCCCGGCCCAGGAGGATGCACCGTCACCGACTGAAAGTGCATTCCACTGTTTCGGCCACGATGTGGAATGTTAGTGAGCTTTCTACTATGGGTATGTACAAGGCATACAACTTCCCGCATGAACACTGCGCAACGCCGGAATCTCGTCGACGAGCATAATTAAGGTGAATATGTCAGATCAGGACAATAGCGTGCACGTTATTCCTACTGAAATATATCTCGAGGTACTGCATTTTATTTTGAATCTCTTGCGCATATTTAACGCATATTATACATATATATTAAATTTAATTTTTAATTAAAATTATTACTTATAAATTTAAATATAAATATATATGTTTCTTTTATAACATAAAAATTTTAAGTATGTTATTAAAATTTCAATTTCCTTAGCCACAAATTTGTATGACCTACTTTAAATATCTGCGTTGTAACAGAAAAGTGTCACATATTAATAATTACAACAAAATATTTGGCAATGTTGTTTTGAGATTCACTCCTGAGTAAGCAAATTTTTATTTCAAATATCTCTGATCTCTGAAAACGAATCTTTTAACTTCGTGTTATATATATGTGAAATCTATCCTGTTGGGCCAGACGTTATACAGTATCGAGGAGGAGTCTCGATCTTTTATAATGAAATGAATCTACCGTCGAAACAGGTGAAGTCCGTGGAACCGAAGTGTTTCACACATCCCCACGCCTGCACACGTGTGCATCTCTTCGTATGTTACATACAATAAAGGGCTACATCCGCTGTAGACGCATCGGCCGGACAATAGGTTTCCTCGGTAGACGAAATTAGTGTTATTATTGGACCAAATGTCTGGGGCCACGTCGTGGGAAGAAACGTTTCTCGACAGCCTCCACTTCCTCTTCGGTCTGCTTCTTCCTCGTCTTCTTCCGTTCCGTCTTTTTTTCTAAACGACAGCAGGTGATTTAACCCTAGTATTTTGACATTATTGTACGCATGGCATAAGTAATAAATAAAATCTATGAGGTAAAAATTGTGCAACTATTTATTTTTTCTAAAGAAACATTAGCCATTATAATTATTCATTATTCATTACAATTTGGTTTATAAATAATGCTTCCTTTGCAGAAAGTTGATTAATAAAATTTTATTTAAATATAAAATATAAAATAAATATATAAATTAATTATATATGAAATAAATACTATATTTAATTATAAATGATATAATGATGTTATTATAATACAGAACTTACCAGTAACCATATATTTTTATTATATAGATATGTATAATGTTATATATATGTTATGTATAACATAAGGATTTCTTTTATTAATAATAAAATTAGTGATGAAATCAAAAGTCTCTATTTGTGATATCTACTTTCTAAATCTCATAGAGTAGTTTCGCCGCTAATATATTAAAGTGATTGCGATAGTCACTTCAAAAGAAAAAATTGTCACTCTAATTTGAGTAAATGCGGGCATTTATAAGATAGGAGTGAATTTTAACTCAAATTTTTAGAGCGGCTACTCTACTGGAGTGAAATTCTCCACTCAAAATTGTAGAGTGACATAATACACTTTCATAGACTCTACTGCATTCGAAAAGAGTGCCCTTCCACTCAAATTCAGTACGATTTTGCTTCAACTTATAGAGCAAGTTTACTCTTTCTTAGAGTGGCGAATCACTCAAAGTACACAGGCTCAATTATCATTTTTTGTTACACTTGCATTTCACTCGTTTTGAGTGATATTTCACTCTTCGACTTTTAGAGAGTATTCATGTTTTATGTCATAAAATTATCATATAGCTTCTCGTTCAGCAGAACAGCAAACAACGTGATAAAACGATAGATCTTTCAGCGAATAAATAACCATAAAGATAGCTTTGCGACACGAATTATCATCAAAGCTTCCAATTATATATAATAACGAAGTACACTTATATCACAATTATTTTCTCAAAGAGAGTGCCGCTCACATAAAAATTTATCTATAAGATTCCATTTAATATATCCAGATATGCATTATCATTTAAACGTCACGTTTACCATTATTGTGATAAGAACGTTGCATTTGTTCGGAAAACAAAGAAACGGACACAGCTCGTTTCGGCTCGAAACGCGAAACACGAAAGGATGTTAAAAGAGCTACTCTTCACGACAAAGCTTACAAAAGAGCCGGCGGTTACATGGTCGACTTTATAAATTTGCAACCGCAGGAGAAAATCGTAACGACGACGAGGGACGTCGGGAGAAAAAGAGAGCCGCAGCGACAAAGCGTGAGAGGACGAGGGAATAGGGGGAAATCGTGGCACGCAGAGTGCAGCGGTAGATTGTATTCAGAGGCTCGGCAGGAAGTAGGCGTTCGATGGAATTCGGCCAAGGTAGAAGCTGACCAAAGGTGGAAGTCGCCCATTATGATTACGTCCTTTCGTTTGTAAAAACAAACGGTGCCGCGCCGCTAACGCACGCTGAAAACGTGACTACCACCCACGCTTTCAAAACTAAGAACGGTGTTAGGCATAGATCGTATATAATTTGTCAGGCGTTTTGTCGCTCTTTGTTTAAAAGCCACGATGACTGGAAAATATGTTTACTCCAGTGTTTGGTGGAGAAAAAGTATCGCGTCGAGAAGTTGTGTTCATATATATATCTTTCATTTCAGACGAAGCGAGAAAACGAGAGTGAAAAGCGAACATTCGTGCCAGTGCGCTTAGATACAATAATCAATTATTCAAATTGAAATGAAATTAATAATTACCAATAATAATATGTGAAACAGGATTAATATGATGTACAATCAAATTAAAGAATAAGCCGTTTACGATCAGGAATAATGCTAATAAGTATCTTATTTTAATTACTGTAAAAAGCTTATTGTGAAAAAAATTAGGCAACTATTTTAGATCCCGTCCTGACCGTAAACGGCTTGTTCCTTAATTTAATTAATAAGTAACATCTTGGATATCAACAGATGCGGTAGCGTCTTTGCATTATGTAAAACATGTGTAAAAATATAACAACTCTGAAAGAGACACTATAGTCTTCGAAGTGAGGAATTTTTTTTAGTATAATTTGATTACATATACCTACACTTTTAATTAGAACCATTTTATCGAAAGATGAATGTATAAAAACAATTAATGAATTCTTTATCATAATATTCAAAAACTAATTCCTATGTAACCTTATGTGCGAACATACTTTCTGATGGATGTGTGTGTGTAATGTGAATGTATGTGTGGGGGTAATAGAGATTTATGTGATTTCCATAAAAATTCGTAATGTTCGTGGGAGAGAAGATGCATTATTTGCAACCAAAAGATGCATGTAAATAGCAAGGAATATAATTACAACTAATAAATTTCAACAAGCAACAATGTGTATCTACGATCTAGGGAATGTAACAATAGACTATAACGTAAAACGGCATTTAACCTTATTGTTACAGACTCTATAAGCGGATCGTAAAGAAACTTTTCGACAGCCATGTTCGATCGTTAGGAATGCATAGCGATGGAGCCAGGGCGTAATTCCTGTTTTCCCATTTTCAACTCGCCCACGTGCCACATACCTATTTTCTCACATACTCATCTCCATGTTCGTCCGTTTCCAAGAGCGAGCTGGATGCGAATGCACAGTTATCTCAATCTTCGAGCAACCGAGCCGGTGTCAGCGTAGGGGTCTTTGTTGAGCCTACCGCAAAGCGAAGGTGGTGTACGTGTTTTCTACGACGGGCATCCTACCGACCTATACGCGCATATCCACTAATCTCCTAGAATCATCTAAATGCTTATATTCTGTGATCCGTTCCCGCTCTCGCGCGCGGGCGTTTCAACATCGAAAATTTCTTAACGGCTCCGAGAGACCGGCGCGGCGCGGCGCGCACACGCACGTATATGCATAATACGTAACGCTCACTCTCGCCTCTTCATTCTTCGCGGCCCCGTAAATCCCTCGAATGATTGATTGCGCTCACGTCACGTCCATTCACTCGGGCCCTTTTGCACGCTCTATGTACCTTTCCTTTTTCGTGTGCCGTGCCGTGCCGTGCGCGAAGGCGCGCGGATCCGCGCGCCCGGTTCGTACACAGACGCGCTATTGATTTTCTTAATAATTAACAGCTTGTCGCGCCCACCCTCGGCAAACGATTCCTCCGACACGGCTGGCCTGGCTCTCGTAGCACGTGCGATCTTCGGTAAACACGTCGCGTACTGATTTTCTCGATAGCTTATCGTCCAGCGAGAGGATCTTAACTATCGGCCATGTAAGCCACGATAGATACAGGATTGCAAGATGATTGCAAGTGGGAGATAATTAACTTATATCTATCGGTATGCATCTGAGAGAGATATCGATCGATCTTTCGCACATGAGTCGATTATCAAGTAAAACGTTAGCGTCTCAGCTAATAATTTAAATAATTAAAGAGAGTTATGCAATTTTTGTAGCTTATTTTAGAATATTTTAAGAACAAATATTTTTTCCCGATAAAATTCCTCGATAATATTGGGAAGGTAAAAAAATTTTAATTAACCGCTTTTATGTTTGTGCATAAACGTGTCCGTGCGTTTTTCCATCTCTCGCAGATCGTCTATCGAAGGCACATACGTATATCGCGTGTATGTGCGTGACTTTGGACTGTGCCACGTAGACGTATGTGTGCGTATTTCCAGTAGCACATTGTGTAGCCGCGCTTTATTTGCCTATATATAAATACGCACACACGCACGTGCGAAACACTCGCACATGCACTCAACTCGCACGTATATAGTTTATAGGCACGGTCTTTGCCAGGCCATATCTCTCGTATCGCAATGTGACGGGTGTGTCGGCAGTATATCAGTCTAACCCCACTGCTAGTCGCTGCTGACAACGAGATATTAACACAATGCAGGAGTAGACACGCATGTGTGTACGCACATGCACGCGCATCACGTCACGGGAAAGCACGAGAGGCTTGATGTGCCGTTGAACAATCAAGGAGCGACGACGAGCGTACGGCGGGAAGTGTCTTCTGAAAAACGAGAATGTCGTTATCATGTTTACGCACGTGTGCACGAGCACATTTTGTCCCG
>NW_020216785.1:6269-19441 GCF_003070985.1 Temnothorax curvispinosus | reverse complement strand
AAATTTAAAATTTAATTCGTAAAAACACAGGTCAGGACGTAGATCTTCGACTAGACAGGCAGTTGGACCCGCGTGTAGCTAGATTGGATCAGGATTTAAGAGGATCGCCCCAAACACAGCCTGTGCCAGTCAGCGCGCCATCATCAGTGTTACCGGTCACCGCCGACCCGAGGGCGGCAAATGCGTTTAATATCGCGGACAAGTAAGTGCACCTCATATTGTTCGATAGACTCCAATTGTAAACTGCGTAATTGAAAGAGCTCTTTTTTACAGCATTCTTCCTGTGGAAGGAATTGAGAGGTCTCATATACATATATACTCCTTAAATATAGATTTAATCGCTGGTTTTTCCTTATAATAAATCGACATTACTTTCAGCTTCTACCGCGATCCAAGATCCGACAGATTCGCCAGAGATTCGAGAGATCTTAGGGATTCCAGAATGCCGATCGATCCTAGGATTACCAAATCTAATCGTATGTTTCTTTTACTTTTTACACGTGTGATTACTTATGCATTTTATGGTGAGCCCATTGGCTTCGGTATATGTACAAGTTTAGCAAGAATTGCTTCTCGATGGACCGAACGTTAATAGACTTTAGTTATTCAAAACTTCCAGCGACTCCTGTTGCGCCGCCGATTGTTCCAAGACCGGTCGCTGCACCAACTGTGCCAGTTCCATCAAGCGTTGTAATTAGCAACACAACCGGCTCCTCTGTCGCTGCACTTTCACAATCCACAAGTTCCGCAACTTCAAGGCTAGTGGCCGGAATGTCTCCAGCGGGAAGTATTCCCAGCGGCGCGTCCGATCAGGAAAAGGCATGTTACAGTAAAATAACTCCATTGACAAAGATCGTTTATCTTGCTCTCATTACTTATACATCATTATTTGAAATTTCAAGTTTGGTTCGCAAAAATCAAGTTATTTTGAAACAAAATAATATCATGGTCGTGTCTCATGTTCTTCTTATGAAATAAAATATAACAACAAAAACTTATTAGTTATACGCGTATAAAGACTAATTAATTTTATTGGATATATCAGCACGATGAACCAAAATGCAGTCGCGAACAACAGCTTAGTCAGTGTAAAAAAATGTATCTCAGCTATGTTCTAAACAGATTTTTTTTTTCACAGGCGGCCTTGATAATGCAAGTATTGCAGTTATCAGATGAACAAATTGCAATGCTTCCACCTGAGCAAAGGCAAAGTATCTTGGTGCTGAAGGAACAGATTGCGAAGAGTACACAACGTTAGTTATAAGAGACACTAATATAAAATCTCTAAACGTCACTAAATCTAATGCAATATCAAAATATAATGTACGATCGCATTAAAAAAAAAAAAAAAAAGATTTTATAAGAACTTCTCTTATTTTCTAATGTATTATAATCATAATCCTTATTTATACATAGAAAAAATAAAATATTCACAGATATTCCTTCTCGGATTTACTTAAACCATGGATATAAATCATATGAGACAAATATGATTTAAGTAAAGCTTGAAGTCATTAAAGCTACCTCTTGAATTCCTTAAACTAGTATAAACCTTCTTCTATTAGGTAAAACTCCTGAATCTTCTTTGTATTTCTTAAACTGGTATAAACCTTCTATTAAGTGAAACTCCTCAATCTTCCTTGGGTTTCTTAAACTGGTATAAACCTTCTTCTATTAAGTGAGCATAAAAAAGTTCTCTGCACGTTTTATCCTTGTATATTTGGACCACCAGATTATTTCCATCGTTGATCTCCTACGATAATAATTAATGTTAATAATAATTAAATAAATTAAAAAAAAAAAATATATATATATATATATATATATATATATATATATATATATATACAGAAACTAATATAAGGCTGTCAAAGATCTAAGGTTGGATCGTATGGCTTTTGATTCTAATTTGATTGGATAATTAATGTGTTTTTATCTGACTAAGTAAATGAATTTTAAACAAGCTTACCTTGATTTGAGCCACAACTGCTTGATTATAGATTTCATCTAATTTTGACGCTAACAAATCAATGTCGTCAGAGACAAAGTTTAGACCCCAAAATGTGCATTTGATAGCCATGGCGGGCACTTCCAGCCATTTTTGCTTTAGTACATACAAATTGTGGTCTCTAGAACATTTTATTTTTGTGTATCATTATACAAATACATAACACAATTCAAATAATGAAAAAATTGATAGTATTATCGATAGTATTATATATCTTACTCGGAGAGTAGGTCCAATATTCTGTATTCATGATTACCATAGTCGACATAATATAGTGAAATCTTCATGTATCGACTGTTTGGAATTTTCTCACTATTTGTAATTACGCATCTGTACCACATGTCATCAATAAACTTCGTAACGCAAGGAGTATCTAAGAAAAATTATAAAATGAATATTATTAATAATTTTATTAAACATTGTGTCGCGTATCAATTAAATCATGCTATTCTTATTAAAAATACTTTCATTACTCACTCTTCGCAAAAGATTCGAGTAACGGTTGATGACGAGCATCGATTTGTAACTCTGACATTATAATTTCGTACTGCAAATAATACTTGTGAAGCTCCTAAAAAGGTGAATATAAATTAGACTGATGCTCTTTGTGTCAGATATATTTAATAATAAATTCGCGTATGCCCACTTTAGAGAACATATGGTCGTTATTTTCTGCCAATTGCGCGAATGAGGTGATGGGATCTTTGTTGCAACATAATTTTATTTCGATATACTTCGTCTCCTGCGGAATTGTCAACCGTTTGTACGAGAGAAAAACACCGTCTTCTTCCTCCGATTGTGGTTGCGGCGTTGAAGAGATCAGATGATTATTCAAAATATTCGTGTCTATTGAAGATATACTTTCGGTATCGGATATCTTATCCTTCAATTTATCAAGCAATTCTGTCTTTAGAGACTCCGCTAAATTACCGCTGATCATATCCTGGATCAATGTAACATCCTGCGTGTATGTTCCCGAAGATCCGTTGGAAGTATCAGCTACGGACGGCTTTTCGCACTCGCTTACTGTCTCTTCAATGACGACATCTCTGGTGGTGTCCAAGGATTTTAAATAATCCTCTTCATCCTCGGAATTGTCTGAATCATTCCACTCCTTACGTTCGATCTTAACATTCATGTTCTCCATGTGATTTGCAAGATACATGAGAAAGTCGCACTTAAATGGCTGCAATAATTGTATCGATATCTGCGGGGTAACAAGTATGACGTTAATGCATGCATAACATTATTACTAATAGGTTATGATAAAATAATCGTTGTCGAAATATAAAAATTAATTAGAGACTTTAAATTAAGAGCTCGTTTATACTCTTAAATTACTACTGACACGGACGCAACTTACAATTAAATACGTGGGTTGACGCTGTAAAATGGACACTTTGCATTCTTTTTCAACGAGAAGCTTGTGTATGCGGTCTAAATCGTGCAACATCCATTTACCGGTCGAGGAGTCCTGTTGTACAAACACGAGGAAAGATTTTGAAAAATAATTGCAAATAAACACGGAATTACACAATAAATTGGTATTGCCAAAGAATATCCTGTTACCGGTTTTAGCCCGCTGATGACGCATTTTGTGCACTGGATAGGAATATGTCCCAGTCTAACGTGATCCGTTACGTGCTCTATCTCACAGTCTTCCACATTGCCGTAATCGACAAATTCCACCTAGATACAGAGCACACGATCAAGAAAACGATAATGCGAAAATAATAGTTTGCGAAAGTAATAATAATAGATTATTATTCCTTACCTGTATTATATTTCCTGAAGTTTGGATAACTTTACCTCTGTACCACTTTTGGTTACCATGATATTGAGCGATACATAATTCTCCTTCCTTCCATTGCTTAAGTTTGTTTATTTTAATATTCTTATAATGAATTTGTAATTCAGTCTCTATGTAGTGCAGTATATCGGCATCTAACGAAAGTAAAACGACAGAGTGTAAGCACAATTTTCGAATCAAAAACCGTTGTATTGCAATTAAATATATATAAATATATATATATATATATATATATATATACACATATATATATATATGTATGTGCGTGTGTGTGTGTGTGTAGGTATATAGGTATAAATCAAAGCAAAATTCTATGCAAGATTACATTAGAAAGGAACTCTATGTAGATTACTATATAACCAAGGCAACGTACTATATTTCTTAGGATGCAAGTACACAACGCATTTGTTGTCCACATATGTCGGCATAGCGTGAAATACTTCCTCCGTTATCTCATTCGGCGGTAACCAGTCCGAGAATTTCACTGCACATTCACGATCTGTCGATTCGCAAGCCTGGTATTTGGCACTCGAAGCTAAAGTAGTTAAAACGTCAATGCTAGAATTGCAAAACGACAGTTCATCCTTAGGTGATGTCAACGTTTCATCCATTTCGATCTCGTTTAGCCCTTTGTTATGCCACTCCACCTCTTCTTCGGACTGCACAAACCAACAACTGCTCTCCAACTGCTGCCTAAATTCTGCTGCGAGAGTCGAGTCTGCTGTCGCAAAGTAGCTGTTGAATTAGATTAAAAATCGTGATTCAAATATCGCATACAAATTAAGTTCCTTTTAGTTTAGTTTAGTCAATTAAATATAAAATTGATTTAACTTCTTACTTTTTAATGGGTAAGGCGACACCCTTCTCCACCAACATTCGGTTGATAGAATTTATTTCTACTTTAGCTTTCGCAAAAGGTCCTGGTATTTTCAACTGTCTTACCCAAAGCTCGACAGAGACCACGTCATCGCAAATTTCTTCCTGAACCTTAACATACGTGACAGGAGCAAGTTACATTTTTATATTCGCAATCAAATTTATTGCATTCGGCAATTGCAATTAATGTTATTTTTTTTTACACAACTTTCATCAAGTAATTTTTAAAGACTTTAGAAAATCTATAACTTGTGTTAGAATTTAGGACAGAATTTTATTTATAATCTTATATGTAAAATAAAGAACATTTGAAGAGAGAATCGGAAAATATACATATTATATAAAAAATATATATCTATTAAAATGCATATATATGTCAAAGTACGGCATATAAGATTACAAATGGAATTATTGTCTAAAGTGGGCTTTTATAAATCCCCGAACTTCATGGATTAAAAGAAAAAAAAGGCAAGAAGTTTTTTACCGGCTTAGTGATGTAAAATTTGCAATTCGAATTGTCTCGTATAATCTCGGACAGCGTTGCGCAGGATAACTTCGGCCACGTGGATGATCCGCCGCACGGCAAAATACCGGCCAGCTTCACCTTAAAGCAGTACGTCATTTCCTTGGTGAAATCCGAATGGAGAACTTGTATGTCCTTCATCGTCACCGTCTCCTCGATACCCATGTCGTAGAAATAGACTAGCACTTCTGTCGAAGATTTTATCTTCAATATTTTCGCGCGGAAGTAGGACTTGTCCTTTGCGGAATACACCGCGCACAATGCGCCTTTACTCCAATTATCGCGCGGTTCGGAGAAATAGGTATTGTAGAAGTTCTGCATGGACGCCATTAGTTTGGCGTTCGATTTTTCATATTCGGTCTGGGCAACGTAGATGCAGTCCGGTGTGGTCGCCCTTTCAACACGCACTTCCACCTTGAACGGATCTTTAGGCGTCTCGTCTTTTACTGATTTATCATCCTTCACCTGCGTATCGTTCCACGAAACGCAGAGGTCTTTGATAGTATTATCGGATTTCGAATTATTATCGGACTCCAGTGGAATAAAAGGTTTAAAAGCCAATCGTAATTTCCTAGGCTTGTTCTTAAATTTGCTACATTCCCTGGAAAAGAGAGAACAATAATCATAAAAAATTGAACATCGCATCTCAAGTAAAGTCTTTATATCTTTTTATGTAAAAAATTTTAGTGACGCCAGCGCTCACCTCACAAAAAATTCGTTAACAACGCCTTCGAGTTTTAACTGACGGCTGATGTCGATGTTATCAGCGTGCATACATCCGATGTACCGGTCGTCTACTTTTCTTCGAGGAGTTATCGTGATACAGTTTGCATTATTGAAAATATGCAGCAAACTTGAGAGAGCTTCCGGTTTCCAGCTTCCATCAGATTCAGGCATTATATACATTAACGCTACCTTTATGGCCTGAACGAGAGAAAACGATAAGCCTGTGTGATTCTGTGCATAGAAAAGGGATTGACTTACTTGTGCCTTAAATATGGTGTATTCATGCGGAATCGCTCGTAACGTGTCGCGATTTTGAATCAAGGTATAACCCCAGTCCACGCAAAACACTCTGACTTGATTTTCATTAATTATTTCAGTGATCTCGCCGCGTTGCCAGGTATTGTCTTCCAATTGTACAGCGCACGGTAAACCTGATATCGAATTTACATTCTCAAGTAAAAACTTTTTTTAACAGAAGCATCTGAAGACTATTAGATATTGCAATTATAACAGTTATAGAGAATAATATGAAATTTTCTTTTCAGTACTCTAAATTTTTGACAAATTTTTCTAACCCTTTTTAATTTCAGAATAACTAAAAATAATTAGTGGAACATCTTATTTAAATTAATCTTTTTAATTATTATAACATATAATAACATAATAACAATAATATTAATAAAATTCACAGCTGTGTAATTAGTATTGTCGATCAGCTACAAAATAATTATCTCGGCAATCCAAAAATATCTGTAAATAAAAACCAACCTTTTTGTGGTGTTTCAATTATGTTCGGTGAAGTCTCTTTTTCGAAATACTCATTCATTTCATTCCTTATTTTCAAGAACTTATTTTGACGCAGAGCCTGCAAAGATTCACAAAAATAAAAAGTAACACAAAACTTCTTTTCTATCTCTAACGAGATCATGGTAAAATAAATATTGTAATGATATGATAGTAATTGTTTTACCTTCAAGACGTAAATTTTGTCTGGTGACTCAATCCAGCCAATGTTAACCGTTGTCATTTTACTTAACGGAAGGTCTTCTTTAGTATAAACGTACGTGGTAGGTTTCAACTCGTGCTGCTGCAAAAGAATGCAAACATTGCGTGCGACAAAATAAATAAAAAAAAATAATCACGGTTGAATTATTTTTTCCTTCTAAGAAAGTTTTAAAAGAAAGATCGACCAAAAATCTGGGTATTGACAACTTATGTGTGCGTGTATGTGCAGAGGAGTATATTATGATATATATTATTATATTATATTAGGAGTATGTATATTTTCGAAAACTGTTTCGAACTTACCGGGCTTAGCCGAGTGTTCAAACGCGCGTAATCCATAATTTTCATAGTGCTACACATCGACTGCGGACCCATGTTACTATTCTTCGAGATAAAGCGAAGATCGACGTACAGAACGTCACGGGTGGGGTTGAAAACAGACATCGTGCAATCGCTAGAACGTAGAACATTTTTCCAAACGGTTAACGGTGACACTCACTTTCCTCGAACATACACGCGGGGTAAGAATCGTAGGATTGGCAAATGGCTTACGCTCCGTTCGTCAGCTTCAGAAAGTCGTTCGTGCTCGCGTTTGTCCAGTGAAGATTTTTGGGCAGCAAGCCATGTAAGCTGCATCGAATCGCTTGCGGTGGCAATTCTCGCAGATGCTCGGGGATCTCTCGCACTCTCGACGCCGCTACGTTGCACTCTTCGTAACCGTAGTCTATGTAAATCACGTTGTACACCCGTTCACCGTCGGCAGTCGTACTCGCCGCGCTCACCCGCCCTCGATACCAATCGTCGACATTGTTAACCTCTTTCCATTGTTTGACGATACACATATCGTCTGTAAAACAGAACAAACGCGACGGATAAAAATACGATCGCTAATCTCATCGCGAGCGATCGTACCTTGGTTGATATTACTCGGTGTCTCGACTAGGTTCTGCTTGTTGTTCCCGTATGCCGTTATGTCTTTTTCCAACTGCAGGAATTCCGGTTTCGTGGCCAGTTTTCGGACGAAGAAAAACGACGGATTAACAACGTACGTCACCTCCACCTTGTACTCGGAAATGCCTTGAAAGAGAAAAAAAACTGGTTATAGAATAAGAATTGAAGATTAGAAAGAATAACTTACTTTCTTCTTGCTCGTTATCTTCCGTCTTGTCGTCGATGTCGATCGTCGTTGGTGGTAGTGCTTTACTTGGTTGCATTTCCGGTAGCATTGACGGCGGCTCGTCAAAGACCACTGTCGATACCATTTCATAAATTATTTAACTGCGTTTTTTCATTTCGCACAAATCACAAGCCATAATGATATGAATTTAAAAAAAGATTTTGCGGAAATATAATCTGTCGAATCTAACGAAAACATTGACTTGTGATTTATTAGAAAAAAAAAATTATAGAACATCCGAAGGTGAAGATGCCACATTTTTGAAAAAGCTCTCGCGATAGGATCAATGTTCTCACTTGCGCGCAGTTTCTTCGATAAAGGCGACATTATGTAATTCTTTGGTAGCTCGTCTTTTCGCACGAGACTGTAGGACGACATTAACGGCACTGTGATTGCGCAGTGATCTTCAATAGCTGCGACGATCGAGTCATCGACGGTAAACCTGTTGAGAGAAATGCCTTGTGTTGTACTAGCGAGAATTATATTCGGATAGCCGCTCGCGCTTCGTGCGATCGTACGCGACGAAAAGCGTGTCTTGCAAAAATAATCTGCTTGGGTTAGGAACTTCGATATTGACAAAAAGACATTCGGTAACATTCCGATTATTAACGGCGAAGAAACGATCAAGCGCGAATCAGCAAAAAAATCTTGCACGTCTTGTTTATCTTGCTTATCAAAGCAATTCCTTTAATTAATTCGCGTTTTGTTACTTACGTTGCGGTTTGGTTCTGGCACGCGTCCTTATACATCAAATGACAAGGGAGATCTGCCATCTCCTTCAAGATGTTTATCGCGTTTCGTATGTCCATCTTGTGGAAGGTTTGTTTCGCATAGGATGCTATCTACAGACAAATGTTATCAAGTTCAACTTAAGTCGCTGTTAAAAAAAGATGTCGATTTGAATTTAATTGAATATTATGTTACTTCCGTCCGATCTTCTACTTCATTAATTATCTAATTATTCTTAATTATATTCATTCATAATTCATTACATTCTTTTATCCACTACTCTTCAGTAGTGGATAATAGAATGTTTATCCACTACGTTATTGATTATAATTATATGCATTCATTACATTCTTTTATCTACTACACTCTTAATGAAATCTAGGAAGTTAAAATTAGTTACGAATAATCGAAAAAAGTAAACTGTATAATCTGAAGCTTACAGAATCGTCATTGAATATTGAAGTAAACGACGTTTGATTTGAAGGCAGTGCCAGACGAATATTTCTGGTGTCTATAAAAATTTATTTTTGAGAAACATACCTGCAGCGTCATCTTCAGTTTTTCCTCCTGGATTCCAAGCTGCCTTTCGATGTCCTCTAAATTATTCTTTAGGCTATCACTTTGCTCATGTAGTTGGTTCATCAATTTTGCTTCCATGTTTTGAAGAACGCCGTGCAGATACGCGAAATGTTGAGCGACTGACGTCTCGATGATTTCGCTGTTTTCCACCTTGTACGTGTTGGACGTGATCGCTGATTTTATTTTCTGAAAGAATATCACATGTACGATTCGTTAATGCTTATTCTCATTATATCGCGATCTGAAATAAATGTGTGAATGAAATTTACGAAAATTGCGTTACGTATCCCATTCAGGAAATTTTATAAGAGAAAATGAAGCAAGAGATGAACGTCGAGATAAAGCGACGAAATAAATAACTAATAAATCAAACTAAATCCTTTTCTAAAAAGGAGATGTGAAGTTTATTGTTGCCGCTTTTCCGCGATGCCGATTGGTTTCCTTGCTGCGCTTACTTCATTTGCAGCTGTCATTGTATATTTTGACAGTTGTGTATAATAGGGTTAATAGTGAAATGTTAAAGATAAATAGCGCGCGCGTAGCGCGCGTCTGTAGTGTCTAGTAAATTTAAAAAAAAGAAGAACGCAACAGGTTTTCGTTATCAAATATGTAAAGTAACGAGGCAGATCTTCGATTGAGAAATGCGGGAGTGAGAAATGGAGTTCGCAAGCGCGCGTGATGTGAGAAGGGGTCGGCGAAATGTATGCATATGTCCATTTGCGCAAATGGCTCGATATGGAATAATATTATTATTGCGCGAGCGAAAGAGGAGCCCGGCGCTCTCGCGGGCTTCCGTCGCGAGTTTCGATCCAAGTTTACGAGAAAAATTCGTCGTGTTGTTGCTTCAGTAAACTCTCAGGTCTACTTATCGCGAAGTAAATCGGCGGGATCAACAACGTGTACAACATTATGCACTACCGTGCCATTTTGTGGCTCGTCCTCGGGAGATTCTTCTCTCGCCATCGCGAAAATTCGCTGCTGCTGCTAATCAGTGACTTTTACAACGCCTGATGTATGATTATCGCATTTGTATGATTATTTCTTCGCCGATTTGGAACTGATTTTCTTTTACGAGCAGCGCAATGTCCCTGTAGATTTCCCGAATGTCGATTCTATTATTAATATATCAATTACAGAGAATAAGTAAATATTGAATTAATTAATTTTCGTTCACCAGACAGAATCTTGTAAATGTATGAAATTCACAAAAATTATAATTGAGCACAAAACTCTGTCCGACGATCAAAAAGATTTTAATTTATTTATTCTGTGCTTAATTTGGGGAGGGGGGAGGTCGATATTTATTTATTGAAATATTGGCAGGCTCTCTGCACATTCGCGTGAAGGCAGAAGGTCGACTCGCGCCGGTCTCTCGCCTCGAGGAGGATTCCACCGCGGAGGGCAAGAGAGACCGGGCTCCTCTCTCGTCTCTTGCGGAGAGATTGGAACGGCTGGGAGAGGCCCCGTGCACCACACAAGTGGGCCGCTGCGCGAGGCTAATACCACTTGGCCACCACGAGCCTTTCCTCAGTCTTTCACGTCCCGAACGGCTGGTCGCACACCCAACCGCAAGACAGTCGCGAGGTTCCGTTCGCCGGCGCGAGTATATACTCGCGTCCTCCGTGCCTTCTCCGTGCCGCGGTCGGTGTTCGCCGCGAGGTCGAGTCGACTCCCGACGATGCGTCCGCGATCGTAGGCTGTCCCCTTGGTGCCAGCACGGAGGCGCAGGTCGCGAGGAGGAAGAGGGTAGAAGCGGACGAGCGGAGGAGAAGAGGGATATATATATAATATGAGGCTCCTCTGCGTGGCGATTGCCATCGCGAGTGTAGCGTTTCTCTCGACAATCGTCTCAGGTGAGTCTCTCTCTTTCTCGCAACTTGTACATTTGGGTCGCGCCCAGAGCTCTGCGAAAATGTTGGCTCCTGCAGTCGTTAATATTTTCGCGGTGTGAAAAACAGGAAGGAACGAGAAATCTTGAGATAAAAGTCGCGAGCGCTTCTAGTTTTCGTCAAGCTTTATCTATTATCTCTTTTGCGAGGTTGATTTCTTTCTTTCTTTTTTTAATTCTTACTATTCGCGCATCTCAGGCTCACCCTACGAGTTCACTCGTTCGAATCAGCCTCCGCGCGTGCGTAACTCCCCCTTGAGCGTTGAATTGTTACAATGCTAAGAGTGAACGTCGAAGACGCTCGCGAAGGCCATCGGTCTTTCTCTCTCCGCGTTCTCTGAATTAAACGCGCGTAAACCGTAGACCGATTCACGGACGATGCGTTTTCGTCGGATGAACTTAATTTGCCCTCCCAACCCACCGTTCGAGTAAACCGCGCTGATATCCGCTTCCTTCGGGACCACCCTTTGACTATTTGCGGAGTATAATTAACGCCGCGAAGACGCTAAGGGGAGTTCTCAACGGTCGATTGATTAGGTTAAACGAGATCACGCCGAGTTGTGGAGAACGATTCGGTGCACGAGTTACAGATCGCGATGATGCCGGGAACGGCTTTTTATCTCCGGAGCAGATTTTTAAATGATTATTTTCTTTTATACTTAACTGTGAAAAAGTAATTTAACTTCTCAACACGTTACTTCAGAAGTGAATGAAACCAGTTACCCATTACAAAATGTATTTTTTACAGCTGTTTGGTATATCCTAAAATAATTTGTATAATGCTAATAATAAATGAATCTATAGCCTTGCGATAAAAATATTTTTACAATCCTTCACAAATTTCTTTCTCTCCCTCTTCGCGCAAAAATAAATCTTTCTCCAAGTTTAAATCGATATCATTTCAAATAGCGATATATCTGAATCATTTTCTCGTGTAAGACTCAAAATTGAAAAAGATTCTCTTCAGTTACATCGATTTGTCATTTTTAGAGAATCGTGTTAAGTCGTCCTGCGTTTTCAACACGATCAAGTTCAATGAGGAGATAAGTTAGAAAGACGGTAATTGCAGACGGCGTTGACCCGAAGGATATTGTGATAATCGATGATAAAGGGGAGATTCAATCGGTGACGAGCTATAGAAGCTCGAGCCACATACGAGAGCCTCGCCGGTCACGATCTCTTCGTCGCTTTTATTTCCCTCGTTCGAGACGGAAATGTCCGTGGGCATCGCGGCCCCTTCTTCTCCCTCTTCTGCCATCCCTCGATCTATCTATTTATTTATCTACGTGCTCCCGAGTATAATGGACAATAAAACGTTTCATGCGCTAAAAAGCAATAACCGCACGCGAACATGGGTGTCGCAAAAAAATCCGGCTGGTTAGCGAAGGCAATGCGTGGTTTTACGCTCCTTCCCTCGCTCCTTTTCTCTCCATCTCCTTGCGTCTTGCGCTCTTTATTTTTATCATCCCTTGGGCACGACATCGATCGAACGACCGACGCAAAAGGACGGCAAAAGGAAGAAAAAAAAGGGAAGAGCGGAGGCTATGACCGGAACACGTCGACGGGAGCGGGAGAGAATGGAAGTAACACGGTAGGTTCTTTCTGAAAACAAACCCTCACCGGACATCGTCTCAATTACCGCTCAAACATCCCTCTCCAAAGGCGGATTCCGGAGGAAGAATTTCTCTCCCTCTGAATTTCGCGAGCAGCTTTCGCGGATCCGCTTGTATACGACAAAACCCCGACGACGACGACGATGGATTCCCCGCGCGATATCCCGGGGAAAGTCGAAATGAGGAAAATTAATGGCAGGACGACGGCTGTCATTATGGGCTCTATGGTTCGAATTAA
>NW_020216785.1:0-6169 GCF_003070985.1 Temnothorax curvispinosus | reverse complement strand
AATGGCAGGACGACGGCTGTCATTATGGGCTCTATGGTTCGAATTAAGCTTCAAATGAAGTTTTTATTCAAAGTCCCTCGCACGGTCGACTGATAAAAGAAAGTAACGATTACGATTCTGAATGTTATCATATTATACCATCGGGCATGGAGACTCGCCGGTCGTATTTCGATGTTATTTATACATCGACAGTGTTTATTTTATCGTCGCCGTTCACGGGTCCTGCACGCGGCAGCTCCCTGCGGAAAGACCGCGGGGAGATCCGTCCCGCGATTGATTCGAAAGGCGTTCCACCTCGAGCTGTTTACTCGGACGATCTAGATAGAGAAACATCGCTCAAGGATCACTCGGTCTCTCAACCTCGTTCTCTTCAAGGATGATTAGAGTAGATTCATCCCCGTGCATTCGCGCGTGCCCGACGATCGTTGGACGGAGAAGGGGAATAATAATTAATTAATCAAACCAGGCGTGACGGGCTGCGATTTTGACCGTCATCGACTACTTCCACCAGCTATAATTTGAGCTTTACTGGACGAATAAAAATCGCGCGCTCCAAATGCCCGACATACCGTGGTGTTAAAAAGCGTGACGTAACGTGGTTGAATATTTCCCCGGTACGCACGACAAGGAGGATTTCCCCATCCGTCGCTTCGTTTGACAAAAACGCGAGTAGCGTTTTCGCGCAAAACGCGAACCGGATTAACTCGAAGCGGAAACGCTCGCCGGCGCAGAGAAAGCCCGATCGTACGTTTGTATTAGAGTGCGTATCCCTCGCGATTATTCGATTCGTATATTATTTCTTTTGTATCCTTCGCGATTATAACGCCCACGTTGTACAAGATTGCGCTGGTCTAGCGACCGGACCGGTTGGAAGTTCCGCGAAACGATCGAAGATCCGATCGGATAATGACAAAAGCTTTTCCTATATTTATCGACTGTATATTTTAGTATTTATTAGAAGACTTTGTATTAATTTTTCGTGAGTTGCTGTAGCAAATTTCGTTAGTTATTATATAAACAGCAAAAAGATTTGTCAAGACCAACCTTATTTGCAAAATAGTTTTGTTAGATCCGTAAATTATTTTGCTCCAGCAATAAATTTACTCAATTTCTTCCTTTCTGTTCTCATAATTTTTCTTATTCTACGACGACATTCTATCAGCAACAATTGCGTAATAGTAAAATGTATTTGATACAGATAAATTGTTTGCTCTAACAACAAATTAATCTGTTTCTATAAACTTATTCGACAAAAACTTTTCTATTCTTTCAGCGAAACAAATCTTACTTAACATCCAAATAATTGGTTGTCACAGGAAGATCTGTTTGCTCTTACATTAAATATTAAATATACGGTAGCAGCAATGATTTTGCCACACGATAGTCAGATTATCTTTCTCCCGTGTGACGAGTTCTCATTTTCCAAGTTACAAAGTCACTGTTTATTACAAATCTGCCGCTATAATAATCTCATCGCATAATGCATCTCATGCAAGATTCGCATAGTGGAAACGTTAATGTCTTCCGCCGCGCGTGCGAATTGCCCGCTGACGATAATGAATAGGTGCATATCGCGCAAGAATAATGTATTACCCGGCGAATGCGCCGGTGCACAATTTCGCATATACATATAAATTGTTCATATCCGCGACTGTCGCGTCCGCCAAATTTTGCACGATATCATAACACACTCGGGTAGGGAAGAGCTCCCAAGGATTTTCTGGCAGACGCGCGATCGGGAAAACGTCTCCCGTAAAAATGTCGCGTAACCATCGGCGATCTTTCCGACATATTTCACGGCACGCCTTGCGATAGGATCCGAGACTATAAGAGAGAGAGAGAAAAAGAGAGAGAGAGAGAGACACGGATTTTTTTTCGAAGTCGAGATGACTCACCGCGGTATATCGCGACGATCAATTACGTTTCAACATCGCGACGGCGACAATAAGGCGCGCGGGCCTCGTAATCCGGGCATGTAAACGCGCGTGTACTAATTACGAGTTGCGGGCTGGCTTGCTCGCTCGCTCGCTCGCTTGCGCCACACGCGCTCCGGTCGCGAGATCGTGCATGACAATCAAGCCGCGGGGAAACCCGCGATCGTGAGCCGAGTTATGAATTAAGTTCCCTCCCCGCGCGTTTCTATAGGTGGGAAATGAAGGAACGCCCTGCGAGAGCTCTCGATTCCCGCGTCCACGTGTCCACGAGCGCAGGATCCTCGCCTATAGCATTACACGGCGATAATATAAATGTACAGTGCAAACTGACCGTCTTCAGGCTTTTCTGTGTACGTGATCTTCTCTCTCTCTCTCTCTCTTTCGTCATACCTTCCTCTGGAAAAAAAGAAATGTGGGATCTCAAGTTTATTTCGGTCAGATCCGCCGAGAAGGAACCTGATTGAAGCGGCCCTCTCGCATAAAACGCGCCGGAAACAAACGTGGAACTAACGAGGGGAGAGAGTATCGCTCTCCGCCTCCTCCCTGCGCGCAAATGTCATTATAGTAATACGGTAATGGTGTTATTAAAGGAACGGTAAAAAGAATGCGCTCCAATTATATCTCCCAGGATCTCCGTCCGTCCGTCGGCGATGCCAAAGAGAAATCTATTTCCATTATACAGTCCTACCGCGCGCGCATACATATTTCATCTCTTCACGGCGAGTCTTTGAGAGCGGTATATATACATATATATATATATGTATATATATATGTATAAAACGATCGATGACGCCGTTGCAAATATTATTTTATGGGCGTCGACCAGGCGCGCGCAATAGCGGAGCGGCTCTCCCGAGGTGTCGATTCGCGAGATCGATGCTGCGCGCTCGTGATTGCTGTCGAAATCAGTTAGAGAAGTTATTCATTTCGCGCCGCCCCGCACGCCTAATAAACATATTCACGACGACTTGCCCGGCATCATCATTGGTGAATATGAATAAGCGAGCCGTCGCGCGACGCGTATTATTCATGATAATTATTAGCAATAATTAATCTGTAATCATAATAGATAATATTCCGCGGCTTTCATCGCTCCCGATATATGACCGATTCGGAATTTATAATTGTCAACTTTTTCGGGAGCGACACGCGCGCATTCGCGGCACGCCTTCTCCACGCGGCGGCGGTGGATCGATTAATTGAAATCGGTGGTCGGTGCGTCGTCGTCGTCGTCGACGACGATCCTGGAATGAGGTAAAAAGACGGTGGAATTTCGCAACGTCCCACCGCGAAGATTAGTGTCGCGCTCAAAGAAGTAATCTACGGTTTTCTACGCCCCCGTTGTTTGTAATCCGGCGTTTTGTTCGGCCGAAGAGAGGTAGTACGAGGCGGGTTCGCTTAAATCCTGCTTATACGTACCGCGGAGAGAGCTGGGGGCTCTTCTCTAAAGACGAGAGACGCCAACGCCGAGATAGGCAGAGCAACGATTTACGGACGCCGGAACGAACGGAGTTAGTTAAAAACACCCGGAGTTTTTGCCGCTAAATTACACGGTAATCGGTAAAGATTTCATAAACGTTCGACATCACTGGAGATCGGAAAAATGGGGAAAAAGAGAGATCGAGGCTGTGGATTAAAATTGTATCGACATCACTGCCATTGCCGCCGTATACGAGCTTCGTTAGAGGAGACGAGAGAATGCTTCTTTTTTTTTTAACGCGAGAGAGATTGAAACGCGCTCTCGTTTTTCCCTCTTTTTTTTGAGCGTTCTGTATTACATGTATACCGGGGACACGCACATTGTTTCGCCGAAACGTTCGTGGCGGCAAAGCAGTGTGACGTTTTATCTTCCCAAACAATCACCGAGAGAGGATCGGAAAAATATATCATGCTGAAAATCCCCGCGAGAGCCTCGCCACCGCGGAGGTGACGGGCCGGAACGGAGTTCCTCTCCTCTCTTCATCCACAGCCACCGCACACCGTCCGGTCCGTCCGATCTCGGTTGTCGGTCACGTAATCTCGTCGTCTCCATCGAGCAAATCCCTGCGCCACCACCGTCCGTCAATGACCCTGGCCTGCATCGTCGGCGCGGTATCGGAAATTTACATTGGAAAAATATCGCCCGTCCCGGCGAAGGTCGCCCGTTCCGGAAAATCAGGTTTGCACGGCGGCGAAGAGCGTCACGCATTAACGAATCCGCGAAAGTGTTGGGGGGGAGTTTGCTGTCCGTTGTGCCGAGCGGGGGGAAAAATTACGTCGCGCGTAACAGCTCGCGGGAGAAGGAAAACAGAAACGAAAGCAACCCGAGTCGATCGGGAGCGAGGGAGCAACCGCACGAGAAACCTAAACGACTCTCGAGAGCGAGAGCTCGAGGAGCGCCGAGAGAGGTCCCGCCCGAGTCACGATTTTCATAGAGCTGTTGTGTACGTGGCGGACAAAGGCGAGCACATAACGCCGTGTAACCCGTGCGGCGAGCCTCGCTCTTTCTTTTTCCTCTTTTTTTCTTTCTTCAATTCCGTCTCGCAACCGCTGTAGCCTAGATACCGGATAGGGCGCGGATCGGGACAACCATGCCGTTTTCCAGATCTCAGGGACCCACACCGCGCCACGGATGAACGCGCGCTTTAGCGTCGTAACGGGGGCTCGCGATCACGCGTTACACACGGTGAAAGGAAAAATGCATTATTTCCCCTCCCACGCGGCGGCGGGCGGCATATTTTTCTGATTGCATCAAGAGGTTACGTGTATTCATTCGCGTGTATTGCGCCGCGCGCGCGGCGCACGATGCGTCCCAACGGAAAAGAAAAATGTCAAAAAAGAAGAGAGAAAAAAAGAAGGAAAGAGGAAACACTGAGGGAAACACATCGGCGAGCAAAGAAATATATTCGGCCAGGTGCAATTAAGGGCGATTACGGGGAATTTACGAGTGCATTAAGGAGCGGGGTGTGTATCCCGACCGGTTTGCGTCGCTGGACCACCGTCTAACCGGTCGGTCGTTCAACCGACCGGACCCCACGACCGCTTTTATATTAATCTGTCTATTGCTCCAGATTAATCAGAGCGTTCGAGGAACACTCGAGCTGACGCAATTACAAATTACAAGGCTTCGGATAAGGATTTATGGCGCGCAGGCCAATTTTCGCGTTTCGGATTTTACCCGGACTCCGTAACAGGCTACACGTGAACGTATACACGGGCGTTATATTGTCTACCTTTCTGGCGTTCTACGAGTCAACTAACGACTCGCTCTCTCGCTAGTCATTGTTCATTGTTTTACAACGTGATTCGCCACGATCGCATCTACGCAATTTCCCTTTTATCTCTCTCCCTCTCTCCCCCTCCTCTCTCTTCTTCGCCCGATCTTTGCCGTTCTTTACTCACTCAAGAGGGTCAAATGAAATAACGTCAAGTTATTACAGAAATAACGCGCTGGGTTTTAATTAACGGAGTGGCATTAATTATCGAAATTATATTCATCAATGAACCGACAGAAGCATTCAAACGTGAAAGACGTTTCTCTCTCTCGTTCTTCTTCTCCGAGCTCCATTGTAGCGGGATGGCGATTTTTACGAGTGTGACGCGAGACACTTCAAACCATTGATAATTACCCTCTTCTTCTTCCAGTTCCCAGTATCTCTTGCGATATAACTCTTGGACACAGACGTTAATGAAGGTGATTAAATGAGACGAAAATGGCAATTCGTTTGTCAGCGAAAGTTTGTCACGTCGCACGAGAGAACATTTTCGATTCTCTCTCCCTTTACATGGATACATTACAAGTTTCCGCGCTGACGATGCCTCGAGGAAGTTTCGTAACACAATTCCCGATTGAATTATCGCTCGCGTCTCAGAGACACGCCGCAGGATCCTGCGAGAGGATTGACAACACGACCGGCCCGATGATCCTCGCGAGATCGATATCCGTGGAGTAAGTCGGACGAAGGAGTGCGGGGATTAATTTTGCATTCGCGGCTAACGCGCGACGCGAGAGCACGTCGACGTCACTTTACACGCTGTGTCCCCCCCCCCCCGTGCGGAAGATGCAGGGGAGGGATTAACGTACATTAAAACCAGCTCTTTAATTCACTTCCAAGCCCTGCGAGCTTCGCGTGTCCCACCCTTTTTCCTCTCCTTTCCATTTCCTCGTCCATCTGGATACGAGAGTCTTTGCCCTTCCTTTCGCATTTTCTCCGCGACTTTTCTCCGGGGCATCTCTTCCCTCCCCGTCCCCCCCG
>NW_020216784.1:6190-6281 GCF_003070985.1 Temnothorax curvispinosus | reverse complement strand
AGGTTATAAAAATAACACGATGTTATATATGTGGTTTGCCGTGAATATATATATATATATATATATATATATATATATATATATATATATA
>NW_020216784.1:0-6180 GCF_003070985.1 Temnothorax curvispinosus | reverse complement strand
TATATATATATATATATATATATATATATATATATATATATATATATTGCGACGCTTTTTCCCCCGGTCTCGCAATCCGGTGGAGGGCTATCGAGGACTGGCAGCACGCACAACTAATTCCGACACCAAAAGATTGGGCGCCAGGTGCGACGGATCGCACCACCGTACTCTAATATGTCCGACGCGATATTCCCGGCAATACCTCAGGGCGTAGGGCTCTTTCAGGGAATTCGGAGAGAGGCGTCACACAATTAATCACACTCACAAGAAAATAAATAATAATAACAAAATATATATTTAGTCAGGCAGTATCAAGGTGTATAATCGATCTGAGTCTCGCATTACCGCCACAATGCAGGCTAGGCGGACGCACGAATGCCGCATACGCAATAAGGGCACGCAGTAATGTCGACCATGAAACACCGTAGACTAATGCACGCGAAGTTCTCAACGCAACAGATAAGCGCAGACGGACACACGAAAGCTTAACAGAAATAATGACGATTCAGGTATCGCGGTACCTGGCTCCAACACAATGAACTTACGCCACGAGGCCGACGAACCGCTCGCCGCACCTTCGGCAGCTCCTTCAACGCACACCCGGGCCACTTCGATTCCGCGCGACGCAAAAGTATGGGCGATCTCGCCGAGTCGACCACGCTGGTCGGCGATTGCCCCCGAACACGAAATAAGGACTTGTATCGCGGACGATCCCGCGGCTTGCCACGCGAATCCCGAATTCTCTCGCAAGCACGGAGATTCCGCGGCCCCGCACCGATCCCGTCGATCTCTTCGTCCCGCCAAACCAATATTCGCTGTCCTCGAGGGCCCGGATACGTTACTCAAATACGAGGGCGAGTGCCCTTCAAATTACATGACCACTCGCGGCTCGCCGTTACCCGCGCAACTCGCTCCCGTTATCGCCACGCAAGACCTCACTCTCATTATCACTCTCGTTAATATGGCCAGGACGCGACACGATTACGAGCTTAAATAATATGGCCAAAACGCGACACGATTACGGACATAAACTCTAGCACAATGAAACGCGACACGATTACGAATAACGCGATACGATTACTTACATTAATTCGACGAGAAGCTACACAAACGCGACACGATTACTTCGATTCACACATCTCAACGCCACGCGACTGTCGGCCGTGGCGGTGCTCGCGGGGAGGGCGCAAATGGTCTCTACGCAGTCGAGAGCTCACTCTCGGCAAGGCCCTGGCACTTTTTCCACACGACTCTACCTCAAGGCGAGCGCAAGGTATCGCACGCTCTAACGCGATACACAGGTATCCTGCGTAACTCCGGTAACCAACGTGTGCCACGGGCCGATGCCTCGAGCGAACCCTCTTCTCTTAACGCGGGGACGCCAGAGTGGTGACCTTACAATCGTTGTCGTCCCTCCGGTAGTCCGGGCAGCTCGTTATCCAGGAGATGCTCCTCGCTCGTTAGCCGGCACGACAGTGTCGGAAACGATAGCCTGCCGGGATCGCGCCGGTTCCCCGCGCCTGCGCTGTGGCGTGTCGCTCGACCGGATTGCCGATCCTAGCGCTTCCTGCGCCTAGGCCGCACGTGCGCCGCTCCTTCCGGGGGCGCCACTCCATTCCGGGGCGCTTTCGTCGGCGCCTCAGCTTCTCGCGCGCCTCCCTTTCCGGCGACGCCGCTGCAATCACCTCCGATTCGGCGCGGGCTTTTCGATTCACCCGGCTGTCCGGGCCGCGATGATCGGGTCGGCGTTCGGGGTCAGGCTGGTCGGGCCTCGGCCCCGTCTGCCGGCATCTCCCTCGGGGTGACGGCCCCAGGGCGGTACCTTTCCCTGGGCCGCTCCTCTGCACCCTTGTGCCACTGGCATTTCGCTCGTGGGTGATCAGGGGTCCTCCTGATCGATATACTGCCGCTGTTACGACCGAGTGCGGGGTGAATTCCGGCCGGCGACGCTCATGCGCTTGCGGGGAGGTCCGGGCGATCCGACTTCCAGCCATGTCCCCTGGCCGTCTCTTTAATCCTCTGCCCTTCCTTGTTGCGGCCCCCGGCCGTTACAGCTGAAGTCCGGTCACCACCGGCGATCCCTTAAAAACTTAATACCTAATTAGACCAATTACTATACGCAAGCGCCCTCCTCTCGCCCCAACGAGGAGGCACCCCCGAATTCCCCTCGGCCGAGCCCGTCCGGGAAGGAGACGCGACTTGTCACGTCACAATATATATATATATATGTGCGTGTGTGTGTGTGTGTGTGATTTCTGCCTAGTGCTTTGAATGTCATCTAGTCATACATATCAAGAACTTTCGATGGGCTTCTTCAGAAGATAGGATATGAAGAAAATCCTAATGCATGATGACGATACCACAAAGATGCTAAGGCTAGATGCCACGAAATGTGCATGTATCGTCGATCACGCGGAATGCAAGAGAAAATCCGCCGTTAAATTGAGCGAACATTCACGAATCCTGATACCCACAAGTAATTTCTTACAATCTTTTTATGATCCTGATTATCTCATAATTTGTATTTTTGTACGTGTATTTTATGCTTTGATAGAAGGAACGTGAAAAAGAGCAGGAAAAGAAAAGAGCACTAGCGGCGAAGCAGACAGAAAAGAACAAACAGAAGAGACAGATTCAAGATTTGTCTTTTAATCTGGACGAAGACGAAGATGAAGCTGAGATGTCTTCTGACGAAGACAATGCCGAAAAATCCTCGCAGTCAGAAAATGTGCAATCTGATGGCCCTGCGATTAAGAAGATTTAGAAAAATCCAGATGTAGATACATGTTTTTTGCCAGTAGGGAAAGGGACGAGGAGGAAAATAACTTAGGGAAGAATTGAGACAAGAATGGGCTAGAAAGCAGAACGCGTTGAAGGAAGAAGAAATTGAGATCACATTCAGTTATTGGGATGGATCTGACCATCGTCGGAGTGTTATAATGAAGAAAGGTGAATGTCTCAGTGGTTTAGAGAACGTTTAAGTTATTAAAATACTCCAGTGTCACTTTTGGAGTAACATTGACATGATATATAATGTTCTGCTGCATAAATTAAATTTTCACATACAGGTAATTCTATCTATTAGGTTCTTCAGAGATGTTTAGAAGTTCTGAGGCCCGAATTCAGCGAGCTTAAAACAGTAATGGCAGATCAGTTAATGTATGTCAAGGAGAATCTTATATTACCGCACCATTATACGTTTTACTGCAACTGTAACTGATTTTATTGTAACTAAGGTAAATATACCAAATGATAAAACTTATGAAGCAATATCACAATGTTGGCATGTTATTTTAATGTATGTAATATTGCGATTAGGCACGAGGAAAGAGCGGGCCTCTGTTCACATTTGACGTTCACAATGATATTCGTATTATGCACGATGCTTCTGTCAAAACCGAGGAATCACATGTCGGAAAAGTTTTACTTAGATATTTATTATTAAAAGAATATTTTGCATAATTCTTTTTTATGTTATTTTTTTATTTTTCTCATTAGATCATGGTACGAGAGGAACAAACACATTTTTCCAGCGAGTAGATGGGAACTTTTTGATTCAACGAAAAGTTACAAGTATACAGTGTCGGATAAAAATAGGAAGAAAGCTAAAATTTGATCTTAGATTCAACGAATTGTCCAATTTTGTTTAAAGGATTCAGATTCAAGGACTGTAAATATTATAACCAGATAAATAACTTTGTTTCATCGTACAATTGATTCATTATAAAACAGCATTATAAAACATATATTATAATCTATTTTACAATGAATATATATATATATATATACATATATATAGATATATATATTGTATATATTGTAATATATACAATGCGTTATTCTTTGACAGATGTACCGCCCCAGTCAAACTCCCCGCCTGGCAGTGTCCTCGAATCGGATCACGCGGGAGTATTAACGGCGATCGGCCGCGAGGCCTCACGCCACTCTGACACGCTTGGCTCTAGAACACCGTGACCGCCGGGGCACGAAGCCCTCGGGGCACGCGCTCCGCCTAACCGAGTAAGTAAGGAAACGATGAAAGTAGTGGTATTTCACCGGCGATGTTGCCATCTCCCACTTATGCTACACCTCTCATGTCTCCTTACAGTGCCAGACTAGAGTCAAGCTCAACAGGATCTTCTTTCCCCGCTAATTTTTCCAAGCCCGTTCCCTTGGCAGTGGTTTCGCTAGATAGTAGATAGGGACAGTGGGAATCTCGTTAATCCATTCATGCGCGTCACTAATTAGATGACGAGGCATTTGGCTACTGTTAAGAGAGTCATAGTTACGACCGCACCGGGGGGTCTGGGGGGGCGGTTAGCCCCCCCAGAATCCTCCCGTGGTCGGAGTGCAATCAACGTCAGCAGTACTTCCCTTCGCGCTAGAATCGGAGCCGACACCGGGGATTTCCCCCTTACAGAGCCCATACCTGACGATTACGTACTCCCGGACAAGCCGACCCTTCAAACGTAGGGGTACGGTTTCCCGTAACGCACATATGACTCACTATTGTACCTGTGGTGTTCCCCAGGTAGCAGGGTTAATCCTGCAGCGAGCATGACCTACTCGGATTAGATCAGCTCTACTGACAGGACCGGGGTGCCAAGGCACCCCACTAACAGGTAATGCGCAACATGAGCTTCATAGCGCTAACCCACACTAGGCCCTCTATGCCGCTCACTCGGCTATGCGAAACCTCTGCCCCTACGAGTCCGACACCATCTGGTAGGGCACCGGTAGCCTCCCGGTGGGGCTCCCTACCCCCGTAGTACTCGTGTCGAGCGATCTTAGCTCACGTTTGACGAGTTGCCGTCGCTGGTGCCATGCCACCAGCTACCACGTAATCGCACGAGTCACCCCGTACTGTTAACGCGTCGCTCATTGGTTGCCCGGGGATCCGGGATTCGGCAGCAGTCGACGCGCCTTAGGAATATACGGCACGTGGTGCGCCATATACCCCGCTCGTATTGGGCACCTCCCACGCACGAGCACGCCGCGCTCGCCTCGCGAAACGCTACCCTGTTCAGTACTACCAGCTGCATCCGTTACCCAGCTACCTGGGATTGGGCAGCAGCCCAGCAGTTTTATGGGTAAAAGGCACAGGGTGCACCGTTTACCCGCGCTTGCTTGAATTTCTTCACGTTGACATTCAGAGCACTGGGCAGAAATCACATATATATATTGTAGCTACATTGTATTTTTAAGGACTGTGATTTTAATTCATTCAGTTATGTGATAATATTTAATTCATTTACTCGATTATATAGCTCTACTAAGTAGTTAAGTTTTCGCAAACATTTGGAGGGAAAATAAAAATACATGAATAGTTTAATGACTTGAATATAATAATTACAATATGAAAATACAAAACCATACTTTAATTCATTCCGATACAGAAACAGTATTAAAATATTAATCTATGATCAGATCCTCTAACAGAAATCTATTTACAAATATTAGATGTATCATCTTTTGTCATTTCTTGAAGATAACTGAACAAAAATAAATATATACAATTATATCGATTATAATCACGTATTATTCATAGATTTGATACAAGTTGGATCCATGTATGTAATATTTTTGGGAAAATGGTCCATTATAATAAACTTTTTCTCAGTCGATCTGTTCAAGCAGTCAAGGAATCCGAACCAATAAATAACTAGTCCAGACCCGAATCTGTTCCAGTAGTTTCCAGTTTCGCATCGTTTTATATTCTTCATGTGTTTTTAATACATGAATTATTACTTATTTGAAAATTAATAATTAGTGGATAAGGAATAATCACATTGTCAGGTAAATTTTTTATTTTAAAAATAATTGATTTAATATAAATAATTTAATTATTGCAGATAAACATGATTTAAAAAACAGGTTAATATTATATATATGTATATATACGATATATATGTGTATTTATATCTACCTAACATAGAGAATTTACAAGAATAACATTAAATATAATAAATAGGTATTTAATCAATAAATACATATTTAATAAATTTCAAAAATAGGAGACAATAGTTCTATATTATAACTATTATTACATTTAATGTTATAGCGATTCTCTATATAATACAAATATAAATACACATATATGTATATTTGTAAAAAGTAAAAGGTTTTATATATATATACATATATATATATATATATATATATATATATATATATATGTAT
>NW_020216783.1:0-1221 GCF_003070985.1 Temnothorax curvispinosus | reverse complement strand
GAGCCCCTTTTTTTTTGGATTTGTTCCCTCGGTTGAGAGAAACTTAGACAACTTAGTGCCTTCGGCCCCACCCTGGAGCCATATAACACAACGATGCTTGACCTATGTTGTATCTGTCCTCTTAGAGCCAGTTCCACAAACGTCGGATTGTGTGTTTATGTCCGCGTGTTTTGAACTCGGGAAGCCGTAGGTACACGTTAGGCCCAAGGAACTGCGCGGATCACTTCCCCCTGCGGCCCAAATTGAGCTCCTGCCTTAGGAAGGTTAGTTTTCATATCGAGACCCTAACCATAATTCAGTTTAGTCATCCGGCAATCGATCTCTGTGATTCAGCGAGTGCGTTAGATCCGTGCAGCAGCTGTGACCGAAAAAGAAAATCGTTTGGGGTATCGTGACACCCCAGTGAGTCATTTACGCTCGACATTTACCACAATAAGTATATTTCAGATTTTTTGTGAAAATGACTCGTTTTGGCGTTTTCAGGTTAAATTAGGTTAGGTTAGGCGTATTCAAAAGTTTTTCATGTAAAAAATTTTTATTGATAAAAAAAGCATTGTGTATTAGTTATACAAATTGTTACATTGTATAACTGGATGGATGAATTGGCGTATGTATAGCAGTACATAAATATAATTTTTTACAGAAAATGTCTGTTCGTTACCAAACGCGCAGCGTTACTAGTGTACATGATAATTTGGTGCAACAGGAGCGAATTGCGGCCTACGACTTGCCTTCGGATAGTGAAGAAGATAATGAAGAATCACAGACTGATTCGGAATCGGAAGAGGACGTTGAAGATGTACCTTTTGAAGCATCGACAGAAACTGTAGTTAGAGAAGGGTCAGAGGTAAAAGATAATTTTTTTGTACAATTCAAAAACTTTTGAAAACGAAAAATATCTGCTCAAGTTTAGGACACTACTTTACATTTCATTTACAGAGTGAAGATGAAAATACTGCTGGACCGTCAACCAACAAGCGAAAAAAACCTATTTCTCGTGCAAGTTCAAGACGTGACCATAGACGAAGCATCTATCTTGGAAAAGATGGACATGAATGGTACACCACAGCGCGGGAGAGGCCAGCAGATCATCAGCGCAATGTAAGAACGTTTTTGCTTGGTCCCATCGGAGAAGCAAAATCCGTGAGAAGTCCGCTCGATGCATGGTCTCTACTATTTAGTGACGCGTTATTGGAAAAAGTGGTTCATCACACCAATGAA
>NW_020216782.1:5082-5608 GCF_003070985.1 Temnothorax curvispinosus | reverse complement strand
GACCACAAGTTTACGTTTTATCAGCTGAATCGGAATTATTTTTTCATCTTGTGCTTCGCTAGTAACTTGTAACATATGATTTATTCTTAATTGATTATAGACCGCAGGCATGGTTGTCAGAACTTTACAAACAACAAAGCAACATTTATTTACAATAATAAAACTTAATATTTCGATAATTGTATCATCGTCTAATTGTACTACAGAATCGTTGGTTTTAATAGTTTTACTGTACGTTGCAGTGTGGAGCACAATTCCGCTAAATATGCACCTTTCATATACATGTACCTCTTTATTATTCATGAAATTCTTATAATAGTTACTATGACACTTTAACAAGCTATAATATTTATCCGCATTTTGTACTAATTTTGGAGCATCTGAAAAGCACCTCCCAAGTATTTTGCAACGTGAGTTTCTGATAAAATACCGTAAATAAACGATTCACTAATTATATTAAAAACGATAGAAACTGATATATAGCTGATAAGATATTTACGATAGGATTCCAAGTATTTTGTAACGT
>NW_020216782.1:0-5072 GCF_003070985.1 Temnothorax curvispinosus | reverse complement strand
ACTAACCGTATTAAAAACGATAAGAAATTTTTTTATCGTTTTCTATCGGAGATGGTTACCAGGGATTTTTATCTGAATCCTATAAGGATCAAAATAAATTGAATTGGGTAATAAGAGTTAATTTAAGAGATTATAAGAGTGAGATAGATAAACTTCTTGGTGAATATAATAAAAATGATAAATATTTTTAAAAAATTGTTAAATTTTTTTCTGCGATAGATAAAGAAGGATTAGGAGATAGATTTTCAAAGAATTTGTTTGAACACAGACTAAAGAACAAGAACAAGAACAATATATTCTTGCTATTCGATGGTTTTGATGAAATTAGCTTTGATCAAAAAGAAGGAGATACTGGGCAACCAGGTGATAAACAAAAGAAAATTACTAATTTATTAAAATTTTTAAAAGACAAAACTGAGGCAAGAATTGTAGTTACAACACGTCCTTATGAAACACAAAAAACAAGCTTAGAAGATGCATTGTCAGTTTTATCTTATACAGCTTAGGTGTATTTTATTCGACCCAACTGGCCAACTTTATTAAATAGCACGCTACGTTTCGACCTCGGGTTTAGGTCCTTTTCAAGCGTTAAGAGTACAAACTATTAATTAGTTAGGCATAATGCCTGCTACGCCACATCTAAAAACTAATGATAAAAAGTATTACGACATGTACATATAGTTCACAATTAATAAAAATAAAGTGCTTACATAATTTGTTCGTTGATAATTAAAATATATAGAAGACCGTTGACACGGCATATTTGATCGTTCATAAAGAACTTGTCGAGTCGGCGATGTTACTGTTAATGTGCGGACACGGATAACAACAAAACAGTACCGCACAAAGCGATCAAGAGGGGGGAACAGAGTAAGAAGTAGGAAATTATGTCTTTTCTATAATACGTTTGTAGAGAGCGTTGAGCTTCTCTGTGTCTCTTTGTAAATTTATATTATCGTTGAATATTTTTATAAAAAACATTTTTGTTATTTCCCTCTTCTTAGTCTGTTTCTCCTTATGTAAGATTACTGGTTTATTCCAGTTGAAGTCATGTCCATATGACATTCTGTGACAACTAACCACGGAATGATTACTGACGTTCCTCTTTATATCATTCTGGTGCTCCCTGAGACGCGTACATAAATGTCGTTTCGTTTGCCCGATGTACGCAACATTACAATCTTTGCAGTTTATTTTATAAACTAATTCGGTTTGATTAAGATCATCCCTGTTTTTCCCTCTTTTTATTATGCAGTCGAGTTTTTTAGGGACCGTATATAAAGTACTAATATTGACTTTTTTAGATCTCGACTTATAGACTCACTCAGATTTTTCACATATGGTAACGGTATACTATTCTTTGGATCAAAAATTATTTTACTATCTGGCAAAGTTTTTGAAATAATTTTTTCTGTTTTCTTTTTACAACAATCGATTCCTTTCATTATTCTATGTATAAAATTATCGAGGTAAAGTCAATCGAAAAGTCAACAAAATATTTCATATTTAAAAAATATCATTAACAAAATTTAAAATATCTCAGAAAATTCTTTGATTCTTTTATGAGTCTTTTTTCATGTAATCCAATTATTCTGTTTCTATCTGTTTAATGTAACGGTAACGATAAGTTATTTCTTTCAATGAGTAATGAGTAACGGTAACAAGTTACTTCTTTCAATAAGAATAAGTTGTATACAGTACAGTAACAATGAGTTACTTTTTTCAATGAATAACGAGCAATGGTAACGAGTTACTCCCGGAAAGAACGCGGTTTTGTTGAAATATCTAAAAATTTCGCTAGATACAGAAAATAATTTTGTTGCAAGATCAAAATAATTATAGTAGGTCGCTAGAGTATAATAATTTTGTAAAAAATTTTGACATTTTAGAAATCAGTTTGAACGTTCTACATAATTATTTTGATAGTGCAACAAAATATAATCAAATTATTTTCAGATCTGCATTTAGCTAAATTATTTGAATCTTTAGCAAAACCGTTCTTTCGGTGTTCTTGCAATGAGAATAACGAGTTGCGGTAACGATAAGTTACTTTTTTGAATGAGTAACGAATAACGGTAACGAGTTACGGTAACGATGAGTTACTTCTTTCAATGAGTAACGAGTAACGGTAACGAGTTACTTCTTTTAAGAATAACGAGTTGTATACGGTAACGATAAGTTACTTTTTCAATGAGTAACGAATTACGGTAACGAGTTACTTTTCAAACGTAACTTTCCTTGATATTATATTATTAATTAATACACTCTAAGATTATATTATTAATAAATTATTTATTTATTTGAAATATATTATTATAAAATATTCTTAAAATATATGTTGGGACAACTTTGACGAGTAATTAAGAGCTTTCGCACAAGACTCTCGTATAGTAATGTAGCGTAACGTAACGTAGATCAACGCACAAAAAACGTATAACACCTTAACCGATACGTTTCTCATGCGCTGATCCACGTTACGTTACGCTGCTTTACTATACGAGAGTCTTGTGAGGATACCCTTACAGTCATGATGAACGAATATCTAGAAACGGAGCACGCGCTCTGAATATGCCCCGATACGCGTGCAATTTCAAGTGAGAAGGCATTCCTGTCCCCGTGATATCCGTAATCAGATTGACGAGACCTTTCGTTTGGTACCTACTTCATGACCAAAATCGAATGCGAAAAAAATGGGACCGATCTTGTTTTCACTCTTTAAAAACAAAATCTCGTTTAATTAAACAAATTTTAAATACAATTAACGTTTTACGTTTCGACTTTATATACTTTTACAATTTAGTCTTCTTCAGAAACCTGATACATAAGAGATAATACATAAAAAATAATAAAAAAATAAAAAAAATAAAATTGCTATAGATAAAAAGGATAAAGAATAAAGCCGCATACTTTGGACTGACTTGCCAGAAACGTAGCTAAAATCTACACTATGACATAGTATAAACTTTAGCCACAATTAATGTATATACGAGTTGTCAAAAATAAAATAAAATAAGTCAAGTAATAAAATTGTTACTATTATCTATACTGTTGTTATTATTATCAAACAATATTATTTATTATTTGACAGTGTAAAATTGTAATGCATATATTAAAATTACATTAGGGCTAGAATATAAACCAGAGCCACAAGTATGAGAGCAATTCCAAGATCTCAAGACGAGAATTCAAAACCAGATCTTACAGGACGGAATTAAGGAGTCTGGATTACTGATTGAAATTAAAGTAAAAAAAAAAAGAAAAGAAAAGAGAGGGGGCCTCTGCATTTGTCTACGAGATCAATTCTAGGGCTAGAATATAAACCAGAGTCACAAGAATGAGATCAATTCCATGAGATCTCAAGACGAGAATTAACCTTACAGCGCCCCTTGTACTACTACGATCAATGTCGATCTTCCAATATGGCGTCCCAAATGAGAATATCGGAAGAGCCCTGTTCGCCTCCTTGCCGGACCGGACCGGACTCCTTGCCTCAATCCTCCCTCTCGGACGCAAGCTGCCGCAGCTCTCCTTTTCCTGGCGGTGAGCTCTCCTTGGGAAGTCGAATCTTGCGGTTGGTCTCCAAAATACGTGCCGCTTAGCTCAATCAGTTACGAAAAAAAGAAAACGTACTCTTCTCGTCTGAAGAAACGCAGCAAGAGCGGCCATCTGAACGAGAGCGAGGAAGGAGGTGGGGGCGCTTTGAAAATGGCGACTCATGCGTCGCGCCATCTGAATGAAACGATCGGGCGTTTGCAAAACGCGAAGGAATTCGAGCGCGTCAATTTGTTCTTAAGTTTTGTTACCAAAATTTGCTCAATATTTGGCATCAATTTGGTGTTAGGTTTAGTCAACAAACTTTAACAGCAATTTGGTGCCAATTTGTTATCAGGTAGTTGCTAAGCTTTGCTCGGTATTTGGCGTCAATTTGTTCTCAAGCTTTGTCACCAAAATTTGCTCAATATTTGGCATTAATTTGGCGTTAGGTTTTGTCAACTAATTTTAGCGGCAATTTGATGGCAATTTGTTATCAGGTACTACTAAACTTTGCTCGATATTTTTGGTATCAATTTGGCGTCAATTTTGCACGCATGTTTTGCTACGTATTTGCTAGCAGTTTGTCGACAACATTTGATAAAACAAATTTTGATGCAAATTTGTACCATTCTGAAACCAAAATTTGTCAAGTATTTGGCATTATTTGTTCGAACAGACTTGGCTGGCTATCTGGGAAGATATCAGTACATCGATTAAATATTGACTTTATAAAAGTACAAGAAGAAATTAGTAGAAAAGTCATATGGGTGATAAATTTAATAAGATTTTAGGGATTTTAAATTCATATGTAGAGAAAGCATGTCCTGGTAGAGGAGCAGGATGTCCTGGTAAGTTAAGTCCAGAGAAATTTGATAAGTTTATGGCTGAATTTAATAAGGGACTAGATGTAACGCTAAATCAATCGATGCAACAGATATTAGATATAGATATATATTTATTTTCAAGCTTAAAGCCAAGAAAATGAACTTGGTTTACAAATAGACCTTAAACACTCATCTATCCACACTATATAAAACTACAAATCTCGGCTATTAACAGACTTCATTCGCTCGCATTCGCTTATGTTCTAACCTGTTTCCGCTTCCTCTCTTTCTCTTTCTACAGCCTGTTTAGTGTCCTTCCTTTTTCTATTCCTAATTCATCGTTACAAAGTGTATTTAGTCTTCCTTATAGCTCTTACCTAAATTTACAAACCAGTCTGCCAATTACCGTGCATTCACTTATTACATGATGTTTCAAATTATCCCTACTCAACTTACAAAATCCACAACTTCTTACATCCTTCTTCAACCAATATTTATTTGCTTTCTCCATATTACTGCACCTCGATGCAACAGATCGATATTATATATACAGCAAAGATAGTACATTGGAAGTTAATGCCCACATAGCACAAAACTCAACAGAAATGTTTCAGAAATATTTCAAAGTTTTCAAAAAGTTTCTAAATAACACTAAAACGTCATTAATACATCTAAAAAACATAACGTAGAAACATAACATTTAAAACGTTTACG
>NW_020216781.1:0-3938 GCF_003070985.1 Temnothorax curvispinosus | reverse complement strand
CATAGCTCGCATTTAGCTATATATTTTTCGACGTCTTTCGTCAATCCGCGCCAGTTATGATTTAACCGGATTCTATTTACTGTTCATTCGACGCCTTGGTGCCCTCCTATAGGTGCATCATGGTACTCATGTAATATCTGCTTCTTTTCTTCTTCTGTATATATTCTTGCTTCCTCTTCGTTGGAATTATCCTCGTTTATCGTGTAGATTTTCGGTTCTTCTTCTGCGGCAACTTTGTCTCGTTTTACATTGCGGCTCAGTGCGTCGGCGTTTACATTCGCCTTTCCGGCTTTGTGTATAATTTCGTAATTGTGTTCTTCCAGCGTAACTTGTGGAATCGGTATTTTAATTTCTTTGTCTGTAGTATTTATTACGCTTACAATGCAAATATGATTCTCCGGTTTCACTAGGCAGTTTCCAATATAAACTCCTGGTTTCATATCTCTTGCTTGTACGATACTTTTTTCATTTTTATCCGTAATTGCCTCTATTATAGTCTCGCTGCGAGGCTTTAGTGTGACCTTTCCATACGGGTGCAATTTGAAAGTTTTTTCCTTTATTTTTAATTGCATTTGCTCGTAATCGCAAGATGCGGCGTGTTTCTGTAGGAAATCTATTCCTAGGATTCCATCGTATTCTATGGCCATGTCCTCTCCTACCACATAAAATGCGTGTTTAATTTTTAATTTATTTGTTTCAATGGTCGCATGCACTTTTCCGAGTGTGTGTATTTTGTGTCCCGTGATTCCGGTGAGAGCTATGCGATCTTCATAGACTGGGGCGTCATCTTTTAACGCGTTTAGCTTTATTAATGAAATTGTTGAACCAGAGTCATATAGCATATTCGATGCTCCGGGTTTTACCTCTCGTATGGGTAATCTTGTTAATAACAGTTCTGGCTTCGTACGGCCGTATGGCACACTTTTGATATGTGTAACCCGATATTCTGAGGCAGGTCGTGGTTGTTTTCCTCTCGCCTCCTCCTGCTCGTCTTCGCTGCTTGCAGAGTCAGCGTTCTTCCTTCGGTTTGGCACTTTCAATTGTTGTCTTTTTTCGTTTTTTCTAGATTTGTTGGTGTTGGGGGTGTAGCTTCGCCCTTTTAATGTCCAACACTCATCTCGGTTGTGCCCCGATTTTTTGCAATAATTGCAATATTTCTGCAGTGCATTTACTTGTGCAGGTTTGCTAGGTTTAGGTAATGCGTTTCCTTGGCTTCGGCATTCCCGTCCATAATGACCAGTTTTTCCGCATTTAAAACATTGTACGCTCTGATTTTGGGGCTGTCTCGTATATCCTGGCTTATTTTTGTATAGCGAGGCGCCCGTTTTTGTCGCGGTCGGCCCTATGAGCTTTTCTTCCGCGCTCGCTCCCGTTATGGCTTCTTGTAACGTCGCATATCGCTGCGAACGTACAAGTATTTTTAATTCGTCGCGCAATCCTATTTGAAAATTAATTAAAGCTTGTTTTTGTATCGTTTGCTGGATCGCGCGTTTAAACATACTGGAGTGATCTTCTCCTTTTATCATAGCGTCATATAGCTTCATGGCTAGTAGATCAACTCGTTGCCCAAAAGCATGTGCGCTTTCGTTAGGCTTTTGCTTGAGCGTATTAAACTCAATCTGCAAATGGGTAGTGCTCTGTTTGGCTTGATAGCAATCTTCTAATTGTTGCTTTAATTGAGCGAATGTTTGTATATCTCGCGTTTCAAAATCTTGCATTGCCTTTCCCTTTAATTTTGTATATAAAATCGCCTGTACTAATGATTCTTCGTCTGTAGGCTGTATATTATGTACCGCATATGTGCACGCGTTTATAAATTCTTGTAATTTCTGTCGCGACGTCCCATCGAACTCAGGGATCATGCTTCGTGCTTCTTTTAACGTTATAGAATTCGGTATGGAACTACGCCGATTTCTTATATCGTGTTCCGTCCGTCCGTAATTTTCGCTCGAATATCTTCCGTTTCCGGCTCCTACTTGGTCGCCGTTTCGTGCACTATTTTCTAGTGTTATTAACCGTTCTCGTAATTCGCGTGTTTCTTCACGCATTTCTTCACGCGATTCCTCTTGCATTTTCTGCATTTCCCGTAATAAATTGTATATTTCTCTTACGTCGTGCGTTTCCGTAGATAGCGGTGCGTACTGTGCGTCAGATTGTGACTGTGCCATTTCAATTTCCTTAACTTGCGCTTGTGGCTGGCTTGTGTGAGTGCGTTCTTCTAATAGGAGTTTTTCCGTTCGCGTCTCTTCGCCGTTTTTTTCCCGATAGTATTCGCTAGGGTCGAATATATCGCTCTCGTAAGAGGTTAATGAAAATTCTCGTCGCAAGGATACTCTGCTAGGGGTTCGGCTAACGTATGGTCTGCTTCTACGCGGTTTTTCGTCCGTCCGGTCAATGGGGTCGGTTGAGAATAGACTCTCGTCAATCTCGCCAAACGGAAACTCGCGCTCAGTAACAACGTTTTCCGGTAACTCGGTTTCGCTGTCCGAGTGTCGCGTTTCTAATGCTACACGAACGTTATCTAAAGTCGCTTGTGTTGTCGCGCGCGGACTATTTACCCGTGGTGAAAATTCGTTGATTAACCACGACGCATTGGCTATCGGCGTTCGGGGAGGACTATTTTCTCCCGACATTCACGCGTAATACAAATTTTAAATTTTCTCGACTTACATTAGAAGTACGGCTCGCATGGTCGCTCGCAGGCTTCGTTGTTTGCGGCTGGCCCTGGCGTGAAAATGCTGGTTGTCGAACGCAGTTGCTGCTTCTCGTTGTTCGCTGCTTCTGCGTTGTCCGCTGCTTGGCGTCGTCCGCTGCGTTGGCGTTGTCCGCTGCTTGGCGTCGTCCGCTGCTTTGGCGTTGTCCGCTTCTTGGCGTCGTCCGCTGCTTTGCACTTGGCCTTGGGTGTTGGCCTTTTATTTTTTTTTCGCCCTTTGGTGTCCTTGAGGATGCCTTGATCGATCCCTTTTGGCTCAGTACCGTTGTGGATACCTTGGTCGCTCAGTACCTTGGTTATTTCCGCATCCACATATGTTCCACCGTACTTATTTCCTTCCTTGTTAGTCGTACTCAGCGTTAACTGGTAGACTTTATTTGCGTACCTTAGGCAGGCTTGCTGTTGTCTTTCCTAGTGTCCTGGTGCTTTGGTCAATCCCACCGCTGCCACCAAATTATGTTATGCCGCGTTGCCGATTGGTGACGGCTTACGGCAAAACGTTTATTATTTTCGGGATCTCTTGACCTTACGAGTTGGGACTCGGTAGGCACAGGCGGGCAGACTAGGAAGCGGTCGGGTTCGCAGGTAGAACAAAAGGTGTAGGCGTCGTTAAATAAACTTCACTTCGTTTTACTTTATATTGGAGCTTTATTTCAGCGCTCCTGTTACACTCACTAACTTACACTTGTAGTTGCCTTTCACAATTATTATATCTCGCACGCGCTTTGTTATAATGTAGAACTTCGCGACACGACTTACGGGAACGGTCACGGGCAGAGTCTCCGGTGTATTACTCTCCGTCGCGGCTTCTTCGACGGTCCCTTATATTGTTTTGAGTTATGCCCTGTCGGCGCTTTTCTGCCGGGTTCGACGGTCCCCCGAATGAGGTCGGTCAGTGACTGAGCGCATTCGCAATCTCGCTGTACTCCCGCGGTTCCGCGATTGTCGAAATGCGTTGTCGCACATTCCTATACATTTCGCAATATTGACGCGGAAGCTTGATGAACTTCCGCGGTTCCGCGAATGTCGAAATGCGTTGTCGCACATTCTTATGCATATCGCAATAGTTCGATTGACGCGGAAGCTTGATGAACTTCCGCGTCCGCGTCAGCGTAAATTAAGGAGTCTTTCGAAAGACAATTTCCTCGAAGTCTTTCGAAAGGCTATTCTATAATTTTATTATAAATAATTTAATAATTATTCGTTGTAATTTTAGATTACAACA
>NW_020216780.1:0-15351 GCF_003070985.1 Temnothorax curvispinosus | reverse complement strand
ACGAAGTTTCAAATAATTTTTAAAAACATCCTATGAACTTTTTCTCGCCTCTTGTTGGATTTAATTATTTCTCGCGTTTTTAAACACTCCACTGGCGAGAAATGAGATTTATTAATTTTACTCTTCGACGACCTCATCACGCCACTTTGGATGAGAAATAGTACTTGTTGGTTAATGAAAGTCGATCATAATTAGTCGTGAACACGGTTGTGTCGTGAATGTCGTAATATAACCTCAGTTTTTATTGCTTAAATGTCATACATATTGTTTCTTGGATTTTAAAAAATTTTCAAATTTAAAGAAATTTTTTATACTACGCAGGCGCATGTGGGTACTGCGTATTATATTTTTTTTTATCTGATATGACACGCGACCACGTGTATACACGACCGTGGTATTAAGTGTGTATTAGTGATGACGTTAATTATTTATTAAAAATTGATAATGTGCGTCAACACATTATAGGTTAACGATGTGATATCACCGTCGCCGGCCGTCGCGTCTTCATCAGATGATTGCACATCAAATACCTTTCATGACTCTCCTCATTTGCCTTGTACTTTTTCTAGATTATCGGAAGGAAATATCATGATTAACGTAAGTCAGCTCATTAATCAAGTGGACAAAAACAATTTTACACTGTATTCAGAATGGGAGGATACGGGTTTTAAAATAATGATACTGAGGTCATGCACAGTGCCATTAAGTGGCGAGGTATAGAATTAATATTTATTTATTTATTTTACAGTATATTTACGTGTGTTATAAAAGTTATCTCAATATTTTAGATGCGTATGGAGGATGCTAATTATTACATAAAGCACTTGGACGAATCCTTTGATACGTATCTGGAGAAGACGAAACACGCATTCTCTGGTAAAAATGCCGATATACAGTTCTTTCTGGAGGACGATACATTCACATGGAAACACCAAAACATTCTCACTCGTGGAGAAATTGCGGTACACTCTCTGTCAAATATATTAATTCTTTCCGACACTTTAAAGCAGTCGTTAGAACATTTTCAAAAATGTCAAGAGCGAGCAATGGCATTGGAGAACGAGAACGAGCATTTAAATAAGATCAATACAGACCTGATCAAATCTGTAGAAGAATTGATCAATAAAAAGACCACTATGGAGAAAGAACTTTACATGAAGTTTCTCACACTTCTAAATACAAAGAAGAAAAAAAACAGAGAGCTTCAGGAAGCTTTGGACAGTGCCAAAAAGACGACACAATCGGTATACGATAAAACCACTGATGAGAGCGAGGGATCAGAGGTGGAGAATAAGAAAGTACATGGTACTAAATCATCTAAGACAAGAATACACAAGATAGATTATGAGAATGAACAGAAAGTTGCACCAAAGAGTAGTGAGAAAAATCTTAAAAAACGTTTCTCTTCTAGTGAAGATACAAGTCCTGAGCCTTCAACAAGCAAAGGCAATATAGCAAATATACAAAACATGGACATAGATGATACAATAAAATCCAAGCAGGTACTTAAGAGTTCAGAAGAATCTGAGGAGGATATATTTTCCTAGTGACAAAAGTAATATATTTTGCATTCTCTTCCTTACATTTAAAAACTAAATTTTTTTAACATAATTCATGAATTATGTTATTCTTAAAAAAAAAAAAAAAACTTTTATATGTTTATATATCAAAATTACTAGTGCACATATTCGATTATTATATTTTTAAATAAAATGTTCTAGTCTAGTACTTTAATAGAAGATATATATAATTTTATATCAGAAGATTTATTATATTATGCGATAATCAATAATATATTCAAATGAAAGTTTAACTGTATTTCTGACACAGTAGAGCAACTATTATGTATTATAATTGCGTATACTATGATTATTACTATTTTATATAACAAAGTATATATTTCCACATACTGAAATAATAAAAGTATTTCATTAATTTCAAAATAACAGAGTGTAAAATGATGAGTATGTTTAATGAAAGTATTTTGATGAAATAATTATGGTATTGCAATGTTTAAATATAAAATTCTTTTATATTTAATATAATTATATTAAAATGATTGTATGAGATAATGATATGCTTTGCGTCTTCAATACTTAAATTGTCCTGATTATTATAAAAGATTGAATTCAAGGATTGGGAATGAGATCGAGGATCTTGAAAATCGCACGATTTCGTAAAGGTGGTTAAGAAAAGTAACAACTATTCGATCATCAAAGATTGCCTATGTGTTAATGTTATCCACAATATTTTACATAAAATATATATTACAATGTTGTCATTAATAAATAACGAATAATGGTAATAATATTTATCGTTTCGCTCTAATGATCAATATGCAAATGCCGAGATTTACATAATTAAGTACATCACGTTCCACAGTAGAAATTCAAAATGTGCAATAAAAGCATCAAGCGAATTTGTTGAACGTATTATCACTCGACGATTTCATTACAGATATCAATCTCGTCAGATTCATTCTACGATAATTGACTTACGATTAGTATATAGTTTTGGGTAATTAATGTGTGTTCCCTATATGACTGGGGAATATTTATGATTGCTTGAAATTGTAACAGATGAACGTCGTACAAAGTACGCGCGGCTTCTTGAATGTATAACTCGAATATTCAGATTTGCTCATCTAAAAGTAGTTCCAGAATATTAGTAGGTAAATTTGAAATGCGATACAAACGAGTACAATACTCTGGCGCTGCTTAATTGCCTGCAATTATCGTCGAAAATATACATGAACGAATCTCTTCTAATATATAATACATAAATTATCATTAAGAACTGTAGACTAGAATATGGCCGAATGTGTGAGTTCTTATATCTATTTAATTAAGGACATAAAACTGTCTTTAATAAAGATTACATAACTATTGAGTTAACAAAACAACTTACGTGCCATAATTTCTGAAATGATCAGTACAACATTAAATCGTAATTGCGCAACAAAGTAAAGACTTTGAAGGATTCATCAGTAACAATACCATTAGCGCTACAAAATCACAAAACAATGATGATTCGGAATGTCGAAGTGCATTGCTCGGTGCCGCAAGCGAATAGATTAATATAGGGAGTGTCTTTCATACGTGGCGTCTCGTTATCCTTTTCTGATGTGGAAGAGCCAAGGTTGGATCAAAGGTTGGTCTGAACACAGGTTTGAAAGGTAGCAGAAGTACGTTTTTGATTGTATGGATCACTTAGAAACATCCAGCTCGCAACAGGTTCTCTGGGAAGTTTCCTCTCGCGTTTACCCTTTCAAACTCGCATTCAGACCGATGTTACTCAGCCGGGCATCTTCCGATTTATCATAGCCCCGAGATCCGGCACGATTTGCCTTTGCTCGCGATTGAACAACAAAGATCTCGCGTTCAAAAACGACAGGTCCGGTAACTTATTCAGAACTTTCACGGTCTCGGCTTGCACGGTCATCGGTCGCCCGTATCGGTCCATAACCACGTGTTCCGCATCTTGCATGTTCTCTTTCTTACCTACCGACATCTTTCTGTGATACTCGTGTACCCTGGATGTATTATTGCTTATTGGAAACGACTTATTGTTGGTCAGAGGAACATTTCTCAGTGTTCGATGCGACGGATTGCTCTTCTGCTTAATTCCAAAATCTTGCTCGGTCTTCTTCTTCCATTCTATTGTGCATGGTCCTGGCAATGGTTCTATTATTTTGGATGTCTGAGACGATTTTTGATGTTTTTGTGAACTGTTGGTTCCGCTTGGTTCTTGCATAACTGCTTCTAGTGGATCTGTACCAGTAATAAAAATTGATAATTAATTAAAATAAATTAGTAGAATTACGGATACAATAATATTGAAAATACTACGAACGTTTAAAACCAAGCAGATAAGAGGAGGCTACTTAATTTCTAGTACAGAAAGGATATTTTTCTACTTGAAACAAGAGTTATGAATATACATATATACATGTATGCAAAGACAGAGACATTACAGTTTGATCACTTACAGTAATAAACGGAGTTTGTTGAGCAAGATGACTGATGATAGGATTCGGAATATGTGGAGCAATGAGGTGTTAGTAGAGGATCAAACGGACACAACAAATCCAGAGGCAGAAGAGCGGATAACCCACCACCACCTGTATCGTTATTTTCGCGATATTTAGGACAGCATTTAACACACTTAGTCTATATGTTATAAAACAACACCATACTACTTTTAAATACATAAGAGATACTTATTCAGAAAATATTCTCTCTCTAATCTCGTTATATGTGATAATTTAATATCCATTTAACAAAATATGAGACATGTAGCAATGTTTTTTCTTCAATGCATATCTTAATCAAGCTAACACACATAACTACAATAAATACTTACTAGCATCTAGAGGATTTACAAGGCCAGAACTATTCCAATCAAATTGGGCAGCAGGTACTTCCTAATACGATTATTACAATTATTAATTAATACAAATATTACTTACGTATATTACACACACAGAAATAAAGTCTCAACTTACATCTGAACAAGCCGCGCCTTGTGTCTTGCTGGTATTAGCTGCAGAAAACTGATGAAGCTCAGCAGTAGCTTTAATTGGCTCTAACGGAGTAAAGCCGAGATTTGCAGCAAATCTTGGTATATTCGGGTTCCACCTCGGTCCAAATAACTTTAATTTCATATAACATTGTTACTTTTTTGTTCATATATGTATAAAATATATTAATGAGCAAGTTACGCATACTTACAATGTTCCGAGAATCGATGCCAAGAGCATTTAAGAGAACATTGTTACTACTACTATTCGCCCATTGGTAAGTGAGGGCATTGGTTTCTTCCACGCTCTTCACATTCTGCCAAACTTTATCTGTCTTATCTATTAAGGCTTTCAACTCAACTTCGTGACATTCAGAAACCACGGAAAACATGTTTGTTATTATATCTTCTATTTTATTCGCAGCCTGAAATTGTTTTAATTAAATTAAAACGTTAAAATATATTAAATTGTATCATTTATATTATAATGCAAGACTAAGAATCTAAATCAAAGCAACTCACTCGTTACTTTAATAAACTACTAGTAATTTTGTATTACACAAACATTCCTAAACTCACATTCTTGTTTTCTATCCGACATATAGATTCTTTTAAACTAAATTGCTGTGTCTCTACTACATCGGTTGACGTTTCAAAATTACTAAAGTCTCCGAAATCATCGTCGTCGTCAGGTACCTTCAGTTCTTCAGCATCGTCAGATTTCCATTCTACCGTCGTACTCGAAAAATTAGCAAAATCGCCAAAATCGTCATTTTCGTTGTCCGCACTTTCGAACTCGGGACAACCATTCTCTCGCGCTTCGGTTGCTGCCGGCTCGTTCGCTCGTAAATGAAAATCATAAAATTCGCCGTCGCTAAAATATACTGCAGAATTTTTGCTTTCATATGTGGCACATTCTTCGCCCGCGGTACTCGTAATATTAACTTTATCCTTTAAACAGTCGAGGGATGTATTAGTAGATGGCAGTGAAGCTCCTTTCATTGGTGAAAATTTTTGTATACAAGACGCGTCGGATGAAGATGTATGTAAATCGTGAGTTTGTACTGTCTCGTATGTACTATTACTGGATATTGAATTGTAATTATTTGTCAACTCCGACACATCGTCAAAATCTCTATGCTCCATAAATTCTGTAAAATCAGAATTATCCAGATCGGGTGCGTCAAAACTATTTTCCGGAATGTACTGTTTGCGTATTTCCTCACTACTCGACTCTCTTTCCTCATAAACGGAAATTTCCTCGCTTGCCCCATTCACATCTACCTTTTGAATAGTTTGATTTGTTGTATCTACGGCTACATATTCGCTTTCTTTTGATTGTATAGTATTTTTTATATCGCAGAAATTATTAGCAAAAGTACTCGCGTCGCTTTTTTTACTAGAGTTATGAAGGTGAATGTCTTCATTATGTACGGATGTATGATCTACATTTGATTCCTCTCTCACAGCATCCTTGTCGAAAGTGAAATCAAAGTTGAAAGAATCGTTTACACTTTTACTCGACTTCTCATTGCTCGCGTCAGCGTTGGATATTACATCGTACATCTCTATATATTTCGGCTGAATACTGAATTCACAGTCCGATTGTCTAAAAACATTGGTACCGTCTACATTAAGTTCTTGCGAGGTAACAAAACTGGAAATTGTCCTTTCATCGTGGATAAAGGCAGATTTATCATTAGTATCATTGACACAGGTTTCATTCTCGCCGTATGACGCGTAAGTTTCTCCAATCTCGTCCGTTACGTTGCATTCTGTGTCCACGGAATTAGGCTTGTCGTTCAAGTAATCCGTCTGCAGAACCGTCACAGTTACATCCATCTCTTTATCGCAAACAGCGTCGTTCCACTCGGTAGAATCTTTGAACTGTTCGTAATTGTAAAAATCGTCGTCCAGAATGTCCGGCGTGCTCGTAGGATCCTCCAAGTCCAGACTCACAGGTTCGACCTCGTCATTCGCCTCCAAATCGTTCGACGATCCCTCCTGCTCACTGACTGTCTTTACGCTATCTGCTAAACTACTATTGTTGCTACTAATTACATCCGTATCAATAAAATTCTCCTTAGCTAAAACATTCTGAGTACAAACGTGATGAATGCTATTACTAGTCTCAACATTACGCGACTCGCCATTCCTAGGTGAATCTAATAGACTGTGTTCTGTTGTACTAGCTTCTTTAAAATTGTTTTCCAATACGTTACTATTATCCGTTCTATCCTTCAATCTTACGTGGCTCACATTGTTCTCTGCCTTCTCGACGATCAGCAGATCGTCGATAACGCCACATTTCGAGGCTTCGTTTATCTTAGGGCAATCATCCAATACTGGTGACTCGGTAATACCGTTTATTCTAGGAGATACGTTCTGTGATGCTATTGGGGTCTGTATCGGAGTAATAAGTTTCTGTGGGGATCCTGATGAAGCGGATAGACCTGTAATAACAATTATACAAATTAGAAGACGATTACGCGAGGTAATATGGAATGTAATTTTGCTATACGTAATAGTTGCCAATTTATATAAATACCATCTATTCCACCAGTCGTGAAGTCTCCGAATTCATCTTCATCAGACTCTCTGAAGTTGTCTAAGGGTGGTGGCGTGGAGCTGACTAAAGGTGGGAAAGCCATGGTTCTCTCCTGTTTCAACAACACGTTTTATCTTTTACAAACATCAACGAAATTAAACAAAGATGTAAAATGATAAAATTCCCTCGTTAAAATAATGCGTGAAGATGATTCGTTCGGAATCATTCGACCACCTTTGGTCGCGTATACGGACTTTGTTTACACTGCGCCTATCCTTTCTCCATGCATGCACTCCGTTACATATGTCAAACGCGTTAAGGTTAAGTCGCACTCTCGGACACGGACTCGCGGGGGGTTTTCCCGTGACCGGAGAGAAGGTAGAGCTCTCCGAGGCGAGGCTCTCGCGCGACGACGACGTTGTTTTTACTCTCTCGCCCTCGCCTCTCGGGCTACCTACCACCACGTACCCAGTATAATCCGCTCCGTGGACCTCGGGATGCCCGTCATTCTATCTCGACACTGTCATCGCGGCGATCGTCGCGGTCGCGGCGTGCACGGGCGCGACGGGCCTCGGTAATTATCACAGCCAGGTCACAGTATAAGTGGCCAGGTATCGGGTCGACCAGCGGCAGCTCGTCCGTGCGTGACGATTGGATGCACGATGACGGTGACACAGGGGTATTGTATATACTGTGACGGCGATGTCATGAGACATCGCAGGTATGTAACATCACCTGTTCCGAGTTCCGTGGCGCGCGGGCGCGTGCGCGACGTATAACGGCGCCCACCTGCCGTGAGTCATGCGCACTCGCGGCCGTTCAAAATCGGCCCGTTGGTCAACGCGAATTAAAATGCAATGTAAAATGAATAAATAAATAATCTGGAATAATTTTTTGAAAGGTGCAACGTTACATGGTTTTATCCGACGATACAAACAATTATTTAATGATACATTTTGTAAGTATAATTTATTATATCATATATTATAACATTACACTAATGTGCATATATTGATATGTTAATACATGGATATTATACATAAAATGTAACATATTTATTCGTATATGTATATAACATTAATTATAACGTGTGCAATTTTATATATAATGTGTAAATTATATATTCTTATTTTTATTTTATATTCCTTATATAATAATTTTATAGTATCACATTTTTCGGAACACTTTGTTATTTATTAAGAGAACTAATAATCGGTAATATGCATAAATATACTGCCGCGTACATATAAGCTTCTTATTGGTATGATGATTAAAACGCAACTGTAATAACGAAAGAATAATGGTCCCATATATTTAATTCTGACAATTCTCAATTGATTTATCTTGTTCGGAGGCATGTTTGGTGCGTCTGTGTTTCCTCATGTCTCCTTTCTGTCTGAAGCATCTGCCGCACACGTCGCACGAGTGCGGCTTTTCCCCGGTGTGTATCTTGATGTGGTTGTTCAAGGCCTCCGTTCTGGTGAAGGCCCTCTCGCAGTAATGGCACTTGTACCTGCGATCGCCACGGTGTATCAATCTGTGCTGATAAAACACAGACCCGGTCAGGAATGCCTTGTTGCACACCTCGCACTTGAACGGCCTCTCCCTCGTATGCTTCTTCCTAACGTGATCCGCCAAGTCCGGTTTTATCGTGAAACGCTGATCGCAATACTCGCAAGCGTAAGGCTTGATGCCCATGTGGAATCTCTTGTGGGTCCACATGTGACTGGACTGCGTGTAACTCTTTCCGCAAATGTTACAGACGTACGGCCGCAATCCGTTGTGCCGCCTTTTGTGCGCGTTCAAGGAGTTCGCCGTGGGCAGCAGGCTGCCGCAAATGTCGCAGGGAAACTTGGAACATTGATCTCGTCCGTGATCCTGTACATCCTCGCTTTTGTCGAACACACTTCCGCAGAGTTCGCAGATGAACTTCGCGTCGCCCGACTCGGACAATCTGGACGCGCGGGCGTGTCTGTTTTGCTTGTGTTTGTACAGCAGGGATAATTCCTTCATGTCCTTGTTACAGACCTCGCATAGAAAGACGACGAGAACTTTAAACAGCCTGGGATGTTCCTTCCAATGTAAAACAGCTTCCGCGAAGGATCTGTAAGTAGCCACGCATGTATTACACGTATAGGGTCTTTCGACAACATGATGTTTCTGATGAGTCTTCAGATTGTCCGCGTTGGTGAAATGGCTGTTGCAAAACTCGCAATGATACAGCTTCGATGTCAGCAACTCCTCGATCAGCGTGACTTTGTCCTCGTGTATTATCTTGTAATGAATATCTGCATCGTCGCAAGAGATAAACACTTCACCGCATTGAAGGCATTTCCAGACCGCCTGGCTGTTCTCGATAACTATGCAGTGGCTCGCGACATGTTTGTTCAACCTCGATTTCTGCGTAAAGCTCTTCGAGCACTCCGAGCACTTGTAAGGCTTCTCAGGCAGGTGCGTCACTACGTGACGCTTCAGAGTGTAGCCGTCGAAAAAGCCTTTATTGCACACTTCGCAAATATGAGGCCGATTCTTACCGTCGACGCAAACGTGCACTCGGAGCGCCTCCTGATCCTCGAATAACTTTCCACACTGCAGACATGAGACGCTATTCTCCTTAGAATGTTGCCTCTTATAGTGGTAAAATAGCTTCAATTCTTTGCCGAACGTTATCTTACAGACCTCGCAGTATAATGCTTTCGCACCTTTGTGAAATTGCATGTGGAAGTTTAATCGTTCTTCGAACACGAATGTCTTGTCGCATATGGGACACTTATATGGCTTCGTTGTGTTCTGTATACTGGGTTTACATTTATGACCATCTAGTGTCTCCTCGGTGTGATAGAGATTCATGCACGCTCCACACTTTAGATATGTCTGTCTATCTCCTAGGCATTGTAATGTGATAGAACGATTCCCGTTTTCCTTATTGACCTTTGCGTTATTAAATATGTTCTCCTCATCACTGCTTTCTAAAATTATATCATTCTCGTATAATTCCATGTCCTTTGTATTCTGGAATGTTTCTTCACATACATTCATAAAGCCCTTTACGCATAAAGGACAGGATTGTTGGTCGGAAAACAATCCATTGGAAATATTAAAAGATTGCTTCTCCTTTAACATCGTTGACAAGATTTCCTCCGCTTTAATGCATTGTGTGTCAAATTTGTCGCACCAGTTTACTTTCTCGACGCAGGTCAAACAGAGCTGTTTCGGTAATGGGTCCGTCTTCTTAATCTACAATGAATTATGCTATGTAAAATATACGTATTTACAAACATTATACATATATGCATAATCATAGTATGCAGTATGTTTACAAAATAGTTTTAATAAAAAATATTTTACTTTAATGCTTAGACACGTATTTATTTTATGTGCCAATTTCATTGATTCTCCAAACTCAGAATAAATATATATTGGGTTAGTGGTTTGACCAGCACACAATCGACAGAAAGCAAATAAGCTGTTTTCTTTTTCATCTTGTGCCGATAATTCCAATATCTCGTTAGAAGAAAGTGGCTCCTCTTGGGACCATATCACAGAACCATCCAAATCATCAATATCATCTTCATGGTCACTTAATGTACTAATTGACTCTGCTTGTAACATGTTTTATTGCTGTAAATTAAGTTCACACAACGTAATGATCAATTACAAACACTTTTATATATTTAACCATTATGTTTAGTTTTTGCAAAATATAAGATACTATCATAAAATATATATGATACATATTTCTCATCTATGAATTACAGTAGATATTGTTTAATAACATTTTACAATTTTTATTTATAATAAAATATCTAAAATAAAATTATAATGCTTATTGATCATGCCAAATTTATTTTATAAGATTGTAAAAAAATACTAGAAATATTCCAATAAAAAAAATAGAGCAGATTACCTTTTTTTCTTTGAAAAGAACACAAATATTCAAATATTCTTTCATGGCAAACTCAATATTCTTGATATTGTAAATTTTCTTGCTACCACGATTCAGCTTCTTCAAAGACAAACAAACAGATCAGTTAGCTAACTAGAAATAATTGCCTGCTACTTCTGAAACAAATGAAACTGTTTGATGTTTCTATTGTCTCCAAATTAATGCAAATAAAATGACAGAGATATTGAGGTTATATACATATATATGATTAAATATTTTTTATTCAATTCATATTACGTTAAAAACTTAGAATTTGACAAATACTTATTCATTGAATTGAACAAAAATATGTATTCATTGAATTGAATAAAAAATATTTAATCAATAAAGATTGAAAAATTATTCTTGTCAAAGATAAAGAAGTGATTATAATTTTGGTAACACAATTCACACATTTTATTGTATTTTTAGGCAATTTTTTATAATTTTGTACATAAATTGACACAAGTTTGTATACAAAAATATTAGTATTTTAAAAAATACTGTAATTATTTTATACATTTTATTTCCGTATATTCTAAGATTCTAACTGTGTTAGTAATATCAGTATTAGAATATATTCTTTTATATACAGAAACATTAAAAAGGCACTCTCAGAAGATCATTAATTAATTATTAATTAATGTGGCGTTCATTATCATCAATTAATTATTAATTAATATAACATAGAATAATTCATTTTTAACCCTGCATTCTCGTAAACGCCCCCAATGGCGTAATGCAGGTATCAAGTTTAACTTGGTCTTATCAATCTTTGTTTTCGTTTGTCTGTAATAATCCTCAGCTGTGAAAAAGTAGAGGTAGCCTGAAAATTATTAATATAGATATATACAGTGGCCAACAACCATACCACATTGAAAGTACGAGTTCTCGTCCGATCATTAAATGCAGTACTTATTATGTTTACATACTGTTACAGTTATTTATAAATATGTGTGTTTACATTAACATAAACTATTAACTTACGATTTTCTTCTTGGATATCGAGTTCCTGCTTTTTATAATGTAAATACAGATTAATTTCACCCTTTTTTTGAGCGGCAGCCTTCCCCAACGATAAAATCGTATATTTCGCAATTAGTGTCTGATTTATACCACTTATAAAGTTATTAATTGTCTCCAAGGTATTACTTGTTTGCCTCCCGATCATATACTTGGGTACTTTATTTAATTCTTCTTCAGTGATAAATGATATTGTTGGACATATTTCTGGTTCGTTGAAAAGCGTTCTTTTACAATCTTTCACAATTTCTTGCTTTTCAATCCTTTTGGTGCTACTCTGCATTTGTTCCGACAGTTGGTGCGTTGAATTTACAGTACACCCTAACATATTAGGAGAGACTTTTGCATTCTGGTAGCCTTGTATGAGCTCGGGTGGAACATTCTTTTCTTGGTGGAGAATTCTTTTGTCCAAAGTTTCCACTAACTTCAATAATTCCTTCAAGCAAATAAAGACATTCTAATTCATGTCCAATTCTTGAATAAAAATAAATTCTCGGGAATAATTTGGCACTTACCCTTGAACGACAATTCTGTTCTCTCATTCTTTTCAACTGATTTTTCATTTCGTTGATGCCACATCCAAGTTGCGATACTTCCTCGCGTACTCTCTGAAGTTCATCCTTTATATTTTGCTTGCCTGTAAAACGTAAAACACGACTGCAAATTAATGTTTTATTACTCAACTAGCCAAATTTAAGAAAATCATATTTTATCAAACGCAACAAATTTTCTTGGTAACAAATTTGAAAAATCCGTTAATTACATCAATGTTTGCAAAACGACAGCAGAAATGTACTACACAACTTAATGTTTATATTTCTAGCTCTTATCAATTTGCTTTTATTTTATGAGCAGCAAGTTTAAAAGGAAAATACAAACCTAACCAGAAAACATATATAGGCACCAATTTCAATATTCAAATTAAACTTGCTGCCAATTTGCAAATGTATTGTTATAATTTTATTTAATATAAATGAGGTATAAAAGTGCAAAAAATGTACCTTTTATTAACACTGTGGCGCTGTTGAGTTCCAGAAGTTTCTCGAATTGCTCATTAATTATCTCTTCCAGATTATCGTTCTCATTCTGTTTTGTAAGTCTATTTTCGTCAATCATAACTTGCTGCAAAAATTACGTCAGATAATTAATATACACAATTTGTACTTTGTATGTATAAAATATTTTGAATATAAAGCTGTATATATTCCACCACATGTATGTGATCTCTTATGGAAAAAGCTATTGTAGTTACGAAAAAAGCACACAAAGCTAGCAATTACTGTAATATTTGTCATAGTGTCATGTACTTTTTTCGCACCCACAATAATCTTTCTGTAGCATTTTTCCATAAGGAAAAAATGTGTGTACAAACATATATATACATATATATGTATATCTTAACCAAATTTATATTACTTTCTGTAAACTTACATTAACCTAATAAGGAAACAATTGCTATATCGTAACGTACCGTTTTTCCCCCTTTTATTTTGTCGGAATATTATTATCAGATATTATCGACAAATGTAAAATAATTTTGTTTTAAGCCACGTGCCCCGTATTATTTTAAATTTCAATTTCACGTTTGTTTCCTCGATTCAGTCACAGCCCTCTCGGAAAAAAAAACAGCTTCTAGCTCCACTATGGGACAATCTCGAAACGGTTTGCTCAATTACGAGTGATGTGAGTGGGGAACTTTGGCGCCATTTTAAATACGCATTATACATATATTCTTACATATGGAGGGATAAAAGCCACAGTGGTGTAAGTTAAATTTTTAAAAATATTGACTTGTGTGCATAGATCCAATTTATATATTGTATAGATTGCATCTATGCACACGAGTCAATATCTTAAAAAATTTGACTTATACCACTATGGCTTTTACTCCTCCATATATTAAATTATGTTGACTTGCAATAATTATTTATAATAATTTAAGACCGCATGAAAATGAGATGTAAAATATGTTCATAAACCTTTATATATACTAATCAGTTTGGTCACTTTGCTGTCCTTTTTGATGTCACAGATGGATGATGCCATTGCTTTTGTTTAAAAGATATACAGAATGTTATCAATCTGTATTTAATTGTAAATCATCAGGGAATGAAAATTGAGATATGACATTGGAAAATGTATCCTAGTCAAGTAATGTATAGGATCAAATATTCACAGTATGGTTAAAAATATAATGGATAGCATATGATATATAGATTTGTCGGAGGAATAAGTTTGAGAAAATTTTATATTTTAGGATTTTTAATATTATTCAATAATAAAACATTACATTAATAATGTTAATTATATGTAATATCACGCATTATCATGCGGTAAGAGTCGTAGAAGTTCTTATTCCTACTGCTGATAGCTGCTATGTCGCCATTGTCAACGCGGAGTTCACGGCTGAGAAACCAGCCAATATCTCCACTGGGAATTATGACCTGCGAATGCGAGCTTTCCGGCGACAATCGTGCTAGAAAAAAATGCTACGTTCGTTATTATATCAATTTTTTACGTCATCGTCACGACGACGAACGGATCTATCGTTGTAAAGTTTTAAATACGAATAACTTCGACAGTATCCGTGATGTAGTTTACGAAATAAAATGCACTAATATACCACGAGTGAAATTACCGAAACGATAATATGGCAGCGATTTGTCAGCGAATATTCGAAAAACCATCCGCTCTTCGCACGCGAGGTTGATGTTTCGGTGTTTAAAAGCGATTTAAAAATTTAAAACAAAGTACGTAAAATAATGATGTATATTAATAATTACTTACTTCATTATTAGAATAATTCTTTATCTTCATCTTTATGTTCATCTTTATGTTGATCTTTATGTTGTTCATCATCGCACCAATTTAAATAACGGACAGCAATGCCCACGAGAAGGGGTGCGGCTGCGCCAAATGTGCCGAACAAAATTGATCCTAATCCAGTAGCGCCGAGTGATTGCAATATCGCGAATAAACTTCCAGCGGCTACGTTACCGATCAAAGATTGCCACAATGCTGCTAACGAACCAGCCGCAACACCACCGAGACCGAATCCAATGAGTGGCAAGGCAAACACACCCAATGTGCCGCCACCTAAGATTGAACATATTACAATAATACGCAGTAATTTCAGATTTTCGTCGCACACTAAAGTACGACCGCACTCGCCACATTTTTTGACCATTGTGCACTCGACAGAATGTTATGTTAAATTGATGATGATAGCGCGTGTGCAAAGATTAAATTGATGACGATATCGTGTGTGCAAAGATCAAAGATATAAGTATTAGGGTGCGGTCACATTGGGGAAGCCCATGGATGGTATCTCAAGTTT